>NW_028242086.1:0-70000 GCF_964263255.1 Lissotriton vulgaris | reverse complement strand
CAGGACACCACGCAGGGGCGGAGAGGCAGGACACCACGCGGGGGCGGAGAGGCAGGACACGACGCGGGGGCGGAGAGGCAGGACACGACGCAGGGGCGGAGAGGCAGGACACGACGCAGGGGCGGAGAGGCAGGACACGACGCAGGGGCAGAGAGGAGAGGCAGAACAATGCAGGGGCAGAGGAGAGGCAGAACAATGCAGGGGCAGAGGAGAGGCAGAACAATGCAGGGGCAGAGGAGAGGCAAAACACAATGCAGGGGCAGAGGAGAGGCAAGACACAATGCAGGGGCAGAGTGGAGAGGCAAGACACAATGCAGGGGCAGAGAGGAGAGGCAAGAGACAATGCAGGGGCAGAGAGGAGAGGCAAGACACAATGCAGGGGCAGAGAGGAGAGGCAAGACACAATGCAGGGGCAGAGAGGAGAGGCAGAACAATGCAGGGGCAGAGGAGAGGCAGAACAATGCAGGGGCAGAGGAGAGGCACGACACAATGCAGGGGCAGAGAGGAGAGGCAAGACACAATGCAGGGGCAGAGAGGAGAGGCAAGACACAATGCAGGGGCAGAGAGGAGAGGCAAGACACAATGCAGGGGCAGAGAGGAGAGGCAAGACACAGTGCAGGGGCAGAGAGGAGAGGCAAGACACAATGCAGGGGCAGAGAGGAGAGGCAAGACACAATGCAGGGGCAGAGAGGAGAGGCAAGACACAACGCAGGAGAGGAGAGGCAGGACACAACGCAAGGGGGGAGAGGTGAGGCAGGACACAACGCAGGGACTGAGAGGAGAGGCAGGTGACAACGCAGGGGCAGAGAGGAGAGGCAGGACACAACGTAGGGGCAGAGAGGAGAGGCATCTGGAGGGGAAAGTTAACTAGTGGAAACGGCAGGGACACGAAATGAGGCGGGGGCTAATAGAAACATTAGCAACATAAAATGGAATTAGGAAGGTAGAATAAAAAAATGAAATGAAATTAGAGAAAAGGTGGTGAGAGGAAACATACGAGAAAGTTAGAGGTGTGCTATCTGAATGAGAGGGGGTGCTTGAGGCACGGAAAGGGAAGGAAGAACAAGGAAACTGGAAAACGAGAAGAGCATTGGCAGGTGGAGAGGCAGTGAGTCAGAAAGGTGGGTGCCTTTTACAGAGCAGGAGAGGGCAAGGAAAACTAGAAGGGAGAACGGCACGCGGGCAAAGAACCCGATAGAGCTGAAACTGTGCATTCAGTAGAGCAGAGAAGGCTAGATGCCAATACTGCCCGGATCGCCTCTCGCGGATCGATCCCAGAATGAGTGAGTGGTGAACCTGGTGGGATCAAGCAAAACTCCCAGGGAGGGAAGGGGGGAGTGGGGGCTGCAATACGGCTCTGATCACATCTCAGAGGGTCACGCTTGGGCGTGGAGTTTAAAGGCCACCAGCCGGTGATATCACCACAAACATCACAAGGGAGCCGATCCCGGTTGCGGTGGGGGGGCAGCAGCTTTGTTCGTATCTCGCAGGGTCGGCCCCTCCCGTCCACATCGAAGCTCACTGTTAACCAGCGATTGTGAGACGGGTGGGGTTCGAGCACTGGTGAGGTCACAACTACAGCACAAGTGGGGACACGGCCCGGCTGCAGGGGGAGTGTGGGGAGTAGCAGCTCTGTTCGTATCTCACAGGGTCGCCCCCCACCCGTCCAGATCGGAGCTCACTGTTCACCAGCGAGTGTGTGACGGGTGGGATTCAAGCACCTTTGCGAGTGTGTGATGGGTGGGGTTCGAGCACTGGTATCAAGCATATAAACATCTACAGAGCAAACTGACAAAGACCTCGAGGAAATTGAGCCTCCTCAGACGCCTGAGCCTCAAGAAGAGCAGGAGGAGGAAACCTTTGAAGAAGGGGAGGAACAAGTACAGCAGTTCTCTGAGGCTTTAGAGCACCAAGAATGTGACTGTCAACAACTAGAAGCAGACTCGCCAGAGGAAGGGGTAAACACCTACCCTTCAAGTCCGCCGCCACCTGATGTTACTGGCATATATAACCAGGTTATAAAGAAGGGAGCTGATAAATATGGGGTGCAACTGGAAGAGGAAAAACCACAATCCTGTTTACTGCCAGAAACTTCTACCTACCCAGTCAAGGAGCCAATTCTTGCCCATTCTCTCAAGTGTCCTGGACTATGGAAAAGGCGTCGTAGCAGAACAAGCTACATGTAGGGCAGTGCCACCCAGGGCCGAGAAGAAATACAAACTTTCTACAAAAGTCCCTAATTACATAAATGGAACCATCCCAACAGACTCCATAATTACCTCTACTGCCAGGAAGAGAGCCAACATCGAAAGCACCTCAGGACCTCCTCCAGATAAGGAGAGCAAGAGGATGGATCTCATGGGATGGAAAGTAGAAAGGGGTGTAGCCATCCAGTGGGGAATATCTAACTCATACGCTTTTATAAATCGCCATACCTACTAACATTGGGAGGAGATAGGTGAGCTAATGAAACGCCTACCAGAGCAGCTTCAAAGAAGAGCATCTCATTTGGTGGAAGGTGGGAAAAACATTGCAATCATATGCCTAAAATCTGCAGAGACCTTGGGAAGACAAATGATTGGTATCACAGAAAGGCACCATGCCTGGCTCAGAATATCAGTGTTCAAGCCAGTGGTGCAAGCCAATACACTGAATGCACCCTTCAACTGAGAACCGTTGATGACACCTTGAACCAGCTGGAAAAAAAAATTATGAAACTGCAAAATCAATGAGATCCCTGCAGTTCAAAGGCAACATGCTAAGTAGATCAGTCCCATCAAGAAGACCAACAGGAAGGGGATCCTTTCAGTCAGCATCACTCCATCACACATAACAGTCCTTTCAGGGAGGTAACCAACCAGGACAACAAGGCCACAGCTTGCAGTATCAGCAAGACGAGTAGTCTTTTCGTGGCTGTCCACGTGGTACAGGACAACCACAATAGGTAAGGGGGGCCTTGGTGGCAAGTTTCTTTCCACAAATTACAAACGGCACCTGGAAGATCACAAAAAAGGTAACCAGGGCGGAAACAGAAGAACTCCTACACTTAACACCAGTAAGAGTCAGTTTACAAAGATTTCTAAAAGAATGGAAGAAAATCACTACAGACAAATGGGTGTTAAAACTAATACAATTTAGATATTGTATAGAACTAAACAAGGGAACTCCAAGCAGGGAACCAAAGAAAAGGGTATACTGTAAGAATTATGTGCACTACTACTAGAATTCTTAGTTTTTTACCATTTATAGATTGATGCGACAATGGACAGGAGATGAGTTTTAATCTTTGAAACAGGCTTGTATTGAGAGCCACTTCTTCCCTCACCAGCTGTTATGAGATGTGGCTGGCTGAGGGTAATCTATCCCCTGTTTTAAGTATTTCCTCTTGATACATATTATGCACATATATTGAGAAAGCCAGCAGTGGTGTCCTTAGGTGTTTTTAAACCCAAGTTGTGTTTTCAACTCAACAGTTCCCAGAGTTGCGATGTCCAACATTGTTGCAGTGACCGAGTGGTGAGCCCTGACTAATCTGCCATAAGGTATAAAAGGCAGTGAAACATGTCGGCTGCAGGTATTGGTATGCGAACCTAAGCTATCAGCCATCACTTATTGTGTCACATCAGGGAGCGATTGTTTGAGCTCCAAATTGGCACCTGTCTCACTTTTACCACGTATGGTTTGTTTTGGACACTCTATCTTTTCTTTCTTTGTCTGAAAAGGAATGACAACTGATGATGAGAAAGGGGTTCTAAATCTATAACATCTGCCAATTGGCCCGAGGGTTGTTCGCCCGTGAGGTGTCATCCTTTTTCGCCACACATTTTTTGCATTCTTTCACTTATATATGAAGTGTGGGTGGATGTACTGTTTCAGTGGAGCAGACATCAGTTTATTCGTAATGGATTTGTCGAGTTGAATTCCGTCCGGAATCTCTCCTTTTACATGCAAACAATGGTTTGATTTGGACGGTATAAACATAGATATAGCATACCCGGCTACATATTGAGGGGATGTAAAACTGGATTCAGATATTGTACTGTTCCAGGCTATAGAAACTATAACCTTGAACCAGCTCACAATGTCTCTCCGTTGTAGAAACAATGAGTTACATTTCAGAAAATTACTAAAAACCAGACTGATTTCCACCAGTTGTTTTAGCTTGATGCGCTGGTTTCCTTTGGTCTTTTTTTTCCTTCCTATAGCACCAGGACGCTCTTTGGAACAGCTGTGCTCTCTACAAATCTGTCATTCATGTGTTCATTCATTATCAACCCTTTATTCCATCAAGTATGTAATGGTCAAGACCTCTGGACCAGTTGATAAACAGGTGCAGTAAAGTTTACAAAACACAGTTGATAGGTTGTTCAAGTGGTAAAATAAGGTAATCTACACTTGCTAGTATAGAAATAGTCTAGTCCTGGATTGTTGTCGTTCAATCTAACTTTAGCAAACAAATAGGTAAACATGCTTACCTTTCTTCAAACCTTCCTTCCATCCAATTACGAGGCTGGATGGTGGTCCTACATTTACAGGATGTTTATTTCCACATTGTATTATTCATGGGTTAAAAGAAATTTCTGAAGTTCTAGGTGGGACCTCCCACTACTATACTCCCTTTCAGTCATTAGTCTGCATCATCTTATATTTAAGTCCATGGCTGGTGTAGCCGCAGCTGTAAAGCTAAATGGCATAATTCTCTACCCATATCTGGAGGTCTGATTGGTGTAAGATATTCAGCACAGAAGCCTCAAAAAGACCTCCAATCAATGTGGCATCTTATCTTATTAAGGACCTAGGCTCACATATCAACCTTCCGAAGTTGATCCTTCAGCCAGTTCAGAATGTACAGTATAAAAGAGCCTCCTTGGAGTATCCTATAAAAGTGGGTCCTTCAGGTGTAGGACTGTTCTCTACATGAATTATACATATTTCTGAAGAAGTCCTTCATTGATCAGAGAAATGCCATCAGTAATCAGCAGGATAGCCACATGCATCTTCCTAATACCGAAGGCTAGGCTATACGTGCATAGTCTTCAAGAATGTCTAGACCGTTAGTGTTTTCAGAACACAGGTTAGTCGAAGGAACGTATCCAAATATCCAGCAGTTCCATGAATTCCTGAAAGTGCAATAATTAAACTTGCCCCATCAAAGGAGTCCAGTTGAGAAACCTCGGTTTGCACAATCTATCATAACATATGTGTGAAAGATAAGTTAGAGGGGTCACATGGATGGAAGGGTTCCCCTGCTGAAAAGCTGCATCATAGCAAAATGCTGAAACTGAGGGCAGTTCACTTAGCCCAAAAATTCTTCCTCCCCCTATTGATTTAAATGTAATATATTCTGCTTCAGACTTCCAATAAAACAATAGTGCATTACTTTAAGCGTACCTGGTCCAGGGACTGTCAAGAGAAGCATGGATTATCTTGCACTGGCACTTAGCAAGAAATACTAATGACAGCAGTTATTCCTCCAGACCTTTAGAACTGGGGATCAGGTCAGCTCAGAAGGCATGTTCTAGAAGAGTATGAGTAGGTTTGAAACAATTGTATGTTTTACCAGACCTAATTCACGCCTGAAGTCGACTAGTTTGCCGCAGGGACAAGAATATTAAATGCTGCATCTTAAAATCCAGGTTTCAAGAGCCTCGCTCTAAAGAGACTACCCATTTGACAGATGAGTTTGGGTCTTTTGCTGGCCTTTGCCCCAGTTTCTTTGTTCCCTAGATGCTATTGCCACAATGAGACAGTGCATGATTTCAGTGATGCTTGTTACTCCAGAGTCACTGACACAGATGGTATCTGTTATGTGCTCCATCTATTCGTGCATCCACATAGCAGGCTTGTATTCAGGCCAGACCTGCTAACCAGTATGTTGGGCAAGATGGTCAATCCCATCCTATGTTCCAGAGCTTGATCACTTGGCTCCCGAGTTTCATCAGTGCAGCCACCCGAATCTCATAACTAAACGAACATTCTGCTTCCTTGAAAGACGTGTTGCACTTTTTGTATTCCGTTGTTAGTGGACACATGAACGTGCCAGCCAGTGATATTACTAGCTTATCTTGATTTGTCTATAGCTGGCCATATGTTTCTCAATTAATTTACATCTGCCATCTTTTTTTCAAAATTCTGATGATGAAATGTTTCCTTGCATGCCTAAAACACTTTCTTACAATTCGAAGACCTGCTTCTTCCGCAAAAAAAAATCTTCTAAAACATTTTGGTTGCTCCATTTTAACTGCACAAATCTAACAACCTCAAGTTACTTTACTTATGTCTGCCACCACAGATCGAACAGTAGGGTGCTTCAGACTGTATGCACGGATAAACCTTGTTGATCTATTGCAGTAAAATGGCCTTATTTGCTCACTCTTTTCCATACAGGTATTTCAGATTTTGCAGCGTGAATCTTTCTGTATTCACTATGCTGTGCATTATTCCGCGGTCTAGTGGTTGGGTCCGGAATCGTAGTCTTTTCTTTCTTTTTTTTTCCGTAGCCCAGGTGGGCGTCGACGTCCCACCTTTTGGTGAACTTCCTGTGACATCGGCACGCTTTCTGCGGAAGCTCCCACCTTTGGGCGCCATCTTCGGATTCTTTTTTCTGCCGTTGGGTCTGGATCGTTTCCGAGGGGCTCCAGAATTTTGGAGGAAAAGAGGATGCAGAAAAGTCGAATTTGCACGGAAAAGAGTGAGAAGACGACTAGGAACAACACCATCGAGCCGGGACGACGAAGGAGGAGTACTTCGAGAACTTCGACGTCCAACGGAGAATGCGCACACAGGGGGCCCACTGAGTGCAAGAATTGGATAAGACCCCTTTTAAATTCTGCCGTAACTGCCACCACAAATACGCGCAGAAGGACCAGTACCCGGTTTGTAACCTCTGCCTACCGGTCGACCACAAGAGCAAGGACTGCAACGCCTGCTCCGCCTTCACACCGAAGACTCTCCGGGTTAGAGAGCGACAGAGAAGAGCAAACTACAACATGCAAGGCAAGGGACAACCACCGTCCCTTCGAGACCTGGGGCTCTCGAGCGACTAGGATGCCCTTCGAGACCTGGGGCTCTCGAGCGACTCGGAGGACAACATCGCCGAAGAAGATTACACGGTCGTAGAGACCGATAAGACTTCTAAAGAGGTAGGAGAGTCCAAGACCCCAAAGCCCCCGACAGAACCTCGAAAGTCTGAGTCAGACTCTCGAAAAACAAAGTTGAAGTTCTCGAAGGAAGCACTGACGCAGAAAATCTTGACGGCTGCAGCTGCATCCAAGGACAAACAGCCCAGCGGATCCTTCGAAAAGGACTCCCAGGCGGCGAAGACCGGCGAAAAGCCAAGGTCGTCGAAGCACGTCCCAGAAAAGGAACGTTTGACTTCGAAAGAGAAGGACCCGAAGGTCGCTTCAGCGTCTACTAAGGACCCGAAGCCTATCTCGACTTATACGTCGAAGAGAGCAGCCGAACCGTTAGACGCCGAACTGGAGAGAAAGAAAAGACGGCTCGAGGCTGAAATGGATAACATCCTGCAAAGAAAGGAGTTCGACGAAAAGATGAAGTTCGCGATTTTGTCGAAGCCAAAGACTTTGATCGTTAGAGTAGAAGAGGAGGAGGACTTCGACGCCGAAGAGCCGCTGAAAAGTCCCAAGACCCAGGACCATCCAAAGGAAGAAGCCTTCTACTACGAGGAGGAGGGCAACGACTATTGGCGGACGACCCTCGGCTCTGCATCTTCGGGGACACAGGCAGAACCTCGACACCGAAAACCCAGAAGAGGCCCTGGACACGTACCCTTCAAGGCCTTCGCCGCCAGATTACATTGGGGTCTACAATATGGTCATCAAGAACGCGGCAACAGCCTTTGGAATCAAGCTAGATGAGGAAAAACCGAAAGCAGACTTCCTCTTGGAGACCCTACTCCCCGCACAAACTAGGAGCCAGTACCTCCCCATGCTTGAGTGTCATGGCCCAGGGGAAAGAGGCGTTCAAGGAACCGGCAACATGCAGGTCTGTTTCGCCTAGGACGGAGAAGAAATATAAACACTCCTCTAAGGATCATCCGTACATCCAAGGATCAGTTACGGCGGGCTCCATTTTTGCGGCAACCGCCAGGAAAAGGGCAAATGTGCCAACAAAATCAGGGCCACCACCAGACAAGGAAAGCAGGAGGATCGACCTAACTGGGAGGAAGATGGAAAGAAATGCTGCGATGCTCTGGTGCATGGCAAACTCAAACTCCCTGCTGAAAAGGCACCAGTACCAAATTCTAGAGGAGATCGGACCGCTGATCAAGCACCTCCCAGATGAGTACCAACAAAGAGCTTCACACCTTGTGGAAGAGGGGAAAAATGTGGCTAATTCTTGCCTCACAACAGCCTTGGATGGAGCGGACACGTCCAGCAGGCTGATGATGATGGGAACCACGGAGAGAAGGCAGGCCTGGCTTAGGAGCTCAGGCTTCAAACCAGAGGTACACCACAACATTCTAAGCACCCTGTCCAATTGGGAGACACTGTTTGGGGTGACGGTGGATGAAAAGCTCACCCAGCTCAAAAAAGAAAAGGAACAGGGCTCGACAAATCCACTCGCCCGCTCGCATTTGCGAGGGAGAATGGATGAGGACGAGCTATTTTTAGGTCCTACTCGCCCTTTCTGGCGAGTAGGAAGTCAAACTAACTTTTGTCCTCTGTCTTTGAAAACAGAGCAAAAGTGACAAGATAACATGATTTAAAGGCATTTTTATTGCTCATGAAGGGAATGAGCAATAAAGATGCCTTTAAATCTTATCTTGTCACTTTTGCTCCGTTTTCAGAGACTGAGGTCAAGTGGGTTGCAGTCAGGTCGAGGGGATTTTCCATGGTACTAGACCTGCAGGACTAGTACAATTTTTCGGAATTGTCGAGCCCTGAGGAAACTGCAAGGTCCATGGGGGCCTTACAATTCAGGGGGACGAAAAGGGGTACTCAGTCACGGAGATTGAACGGAAGAGGCAGAAACCAGCCAGGAACGTCACACCAGACTTTCCAACAGTCCTGCCAGGGCGACAGCCAGACACAACAGGGACATCAAAAACAAACCTGGCACTACCAGCAAAGGGGACAGTCCTTTTGCGGGATGGCGAACGGACGTGGACAAAATAAGAGGGTGCCAACAACCCACCTCAAAGTGACTCCGTCACGCAATACGTGCCCACCTACGTAACTCCTCCCAGGGTGGAGCACAACAAGACCAAAACAGGGTTACACGGACAAAACATCAACGAACATGTAACACCAGTAGGAGGCAAGCAAAGTAATTTCTTCCGGGAGTGGAAGAAGATAACCACAGACAAATGGATACTCAACAGCATACAGTTCGGATACTGCATAGAACTGGAAAAGACCCCGCCAAACAGGAAACCAAAATGGAAGGCGCTGTCAGGAAAGGAGCTAGAGCTACTTCAAAAGGAGTCGAAGGAACTCCTCCAAAAGGAGGCCATCGAACCAGTACCATATAGAGAAAGGAACAAGGGAGTGTACTCAACCTACTTCCTGGTACCAAAGGTGGACGAATCACTGAGACCCATCCTGGTCCTAAGGTTCCTAAACAAGTACATAAAAACACAAAAGTTCAAGATGACGTCCCTACAAGAGGTCATTCCTCAGATAAGGGACTGAGACTTCATGGCCACCATAGACCTCAAAGATGACTACCTGCACATCCCAATGAACAGGCAGCACAAACATCTACTGAGATATACCATCAACAAAGATCACTACCAGTTCACAGCCCCAGCATTCGGACTAAAATCCGCACCAAGGGTCTTCAAAAAGTGCCTTGCAGCAGTGGCAGTGGCAGTGGCAGCGCAGCTAAGGAGGGAAGGGATCCATGTATACCCATACCTGAACGACTGGCTAATAAAGGCAAGTTCACATGGGACATGCAAAGAACACGCACAGCGCGTGACAAGTACAATGGTGGAACTGGGATTCTCCTTTCACTGGGGGAAATCCTCAATGGAACCAGAGCAAGTAAAAATCTTCCTGGGAGCATGGATCTACACCATATAGAGCAAGGTGTTCCCCAGCGGCAAGAGAACACTGGCCCTGCTGAAGGAGATGTGCCTCTACCAGAAGGGGCGTGCTCTGACAGTGAAGACAGCGAGCAAGTTCATGGGCATGATGGCCTCCTGCATCCATATGGTCCCAAATGTACGGCTACACAGGAGGCCATTCCAGGAATGGCTGCAGGAACAATGGTCACAAGCTACAGGAAGTTGGGAAGATCTAGTGGTTTTAACGCACGCAGTGCAGGAGGAGATGTGGTGGTGGAACAAAGAGAACATAACACCACCGACCCCAACGGTGACCATCACTACAGACTCATCTCAGAAGGGATGGGGAGCACACATGAGCAAGCTCAGGGTGAGGGGTCTGTCGACTCCAACGGATGCGCTCAAACACATCAACTACCTAGAACTAAAGACCGTGTTCCTCGCCCTGAAAGCCTTCCAGACAAAACTGTACAACCAGAGAGTGTTGATCCAGACAGGCAACACAACAACTATGTTCTACATCAACAAACAGGGAGGAACACAATCAGCCCCGCTATCGAACCTAGCACCAGGGAAGGACAATGTGGAGGCAGACTGGCTCAGCAGACCGACATCTGCATCCCACTCGTGGGAGCTCAATACACCGAAAACGCAAAGGCTATTCAGAGCGTGGGGAACACCGACAATAGACCTATTTGCAACAGGCTGGAATGCAAAATGCCTAAACTTCACATCCGGGCAACCAGGGGAAGGATCCCTGGGGAATTCCCTATGGATAAGCTGGTCGAAAACATTTGCTTACGCTTTTCCCCCCCCGATACCACTGCTATACAGAGTACTCAACAAGTGCAGGACCAGCAACATGACTGATCCTGGTGGCACCCCAGTGGGCCAGGCAGACCAGGTACGCATAGATAAAGGAGATGGCACAGGGTGCACCCCACAAGTTCGGGAAAAGGAAAGACTTACGCTCCTTGCAAGACGGAGAAGTACTAAACCCAGAGCCAGAGAGCCTCTGCCTAGCAGCATGGCTCCTGAAGACAGAGTTTGCACACCTGAAGTTACCTGAAAGCACCCTGCGGGTACTACGAGAGGCAAGGAGACCTAGCACACGAAGGTGCTATGTGGCAAAATGGAAGAGGTTTACACAATGGTGTAGCAAGAAAAAACTACACAAGAAGATGACAAGGGAATCAACGATGCTAAGATATCTCATGCACCTACTGAAGGCAAAACTAAGTTCATCCTCACTGAGAGTACACCTAGCAGGGACAGTAGCCTACACAAGAGGAGAAACAGAGAAGAGTTTCTTTACATCACAGATAGTGAAGAGATTCCTGGAAGGTGCAAAAAGGATTGCACCACCAAAGAAGATGCCGCCACCGGCATGGAACATCAATTCAGTCCTAACAGAACTCATGAAAGCGCCCTGTGAACCCATTCATAAAGCCTCACTACAAATGCTAGCAATGAAAACAGCCTTCTTGGTGGCAATCACCTCGCTGCGCAGGGTGAGCGAACTACAGGCGCCAACGCTGCAAGAACCCTACATCCAAATACACAATGATAGGGTGGTGATGAGAACTGACCCACACGTTATGCCAAAGGTGGTGTCAAAGTTCCACATCAACCAGGCAGTACAAATACCAAGCTTCTTTCAGAAACCGGCCACAAGCGCAGAGGGGGCACTGCACACTCTGGACGCTAGAAGGGCAGAAATGCACTACATGGAAAGAACCAAGAAACGCAAGAAAGCAAAACAGTTCTTTGTGTCCTTCGCAAGCAGTTTCTTGGGTAGACCAGTAACAAAGGGAACTATCGCACGATGAATCGCATAAACTATACAACTCTGCCACAAGCAGGCAGGCCAAGAACTAGCAGAGGGGGCACAAGCCCACTCTACCAGGAAAAAAGGAGCAACAATATCCTTCCTGGCTAATGCACCCATTCAAGACATATGCCTGGTGGCAACATGGGCTTCAGTGCACACGTTCACTAAGCACTACTGTGTGGATATACAAATGAACAAGGAAGCACAAGTAGGACAGAAGGTGCTTCAACATATATTCAACAGCCAACGCTCATCTTCCACCCAGGCGCCACAAACATAACAAACCGCTGCAAGGTCTATGCACAGCATAGTGAATCCAGAAAGATTCACGCTGCAAAACGAATAGTTTCTTACCGGTCTGTGTAGTTTTGCAGCTTGAAGATCTTTCTGGATTCACTAGCGAACCCACCAACCTCCGCCAGAAAGATGAGGCTGGAGAAGCAAGTGGTAATACAAGGTCAATACAGAAACAGACACCTTGAAGGTCAAAGCGAAAAAATCACTTACTTGAAAAAGAAATACAGAACATTGCCTAAGGATTCGCAAACCGAGCACAAAACAAGAAAAAAGAATCCGAAGATGGCGCCCAATGGTGGGAGCTTCCACAGGAAGCGTGCTGACGTCAAAGGAAGTACACCATAAAGTGGGACGTCGACGCCCACCTGGAGTACGAAAAAAAAGAAAGAAAAGACTACGATTCCGGACCCAACCACTAGACCACGGAATAATGCACAGCATAGTGAATCCAGAAAGATCTTCAAGCTGTAAAACTACATCGACAGGTATGAAAAACTTCATTTTCAATTCAAGGAGTTTCCTTCAGACCTTTTTCCCGAACCCATTCTCTGACACAATTTTTTTTTTTAATACTACTTGGGCAATATAAAAAAAATGTTTAATCAGTTTTACAATAGTTCGCATTCCTAGCCTCCCCAAAGGAGATAGTAGCCAGGTTGATAGCTTCGTGCATAACATTATGCTGTCCGAAGGCAATGGGCTTCTTTGTAAGGCTCATGCCACTAGAGGGAAAGTCGCTACTGTAGATTACTATTCCAGACATTTGACCAGCAGTTTCCTGAGAAGTCTGTCTGTACTTTTGCTAAACGGTACAGTATTGATTCTGACTGATACTCTAGGTCAGGCTTTGCTCTATATATCTGGTTTGCCTGAACTAGTAATCTTTTTTCTGCTTTTCATCCTTGCTCGATGGCAAGGTCATTATTTATCTTGCTACTCTGTTGTCCGATTTATGGATATCAAAAATATGATTATACAGAAGGAAAAATGACTTCACTGTGTAAACGTTTCTGTGCATTACTAACTGAGCAGAAAATGAATTTATTTTTAAATTTTCATGAACGCACTGACCAGGTAATATGACATTTTTACCAACTGTGCTATAGCTTGTTAAAGTGCCTTTTTCTAGCTTGTGCTAACTAGACCTCAGTTAGTTCTCCTCTTACCTGCTCACTGTTTATTTTTGCAGCACACTGTCAAACAGTCATGTGTGTTTATTTCCATTGACTTTTTTACTGTTGTCAAAGAAAACGTTCCTACATTGGACACAGTAGTGTAGCAGTTACGCAAGGCCCATTGCAGCTCACTGTCCTGCATTCATTCACAATAGTTAGTTGTTTTTGTAACTAGTTTGCCATGCCATCTCTGGATGACATTAGGGTAGAGTGAGCAGAATCAATATATTTAGTAGGATAGTGCTTAGATGGCAGGACAATATGATGTTTAATAGAAATGTGCTGAGATTTGCTAAACATTCATTTCTTTTGCTCACACTTAAAGATTTTTCCGAAATTCATGGTTTTCTTGGCAGCAGTCCATAAACCCTTGATTTTGTGGCTAAACAGACCATTTTCCTGTTTACATCCAGATGTTCCTAGGGATGTTTCATGATTTCATAATTTTGCTGCTCATTTAGGACTTAGCTTGTCTGATTTTGCACCTTATCCTTTATTGCTCTATTTGCTGAGATTTTTCATTGCAATAGCCTCATGTAATTGCATTTACAATATTTGTGCCGCACTTGGCTAACTGTTTTAAAAAAAAATGATGTATGGTGCCTTATCTGGGGAACCCATTGCCTCATGAAATTGAGGTATACCACCGTCTTATTCATCCATGTGTGCGTGTTGTATTTTTCAGGTGTTTTTCCACGCTTCCACAACTGTAGTACTAGTTCTCTATCATGGATATTATCTCCTGATCCATAAACTGTCCTGCTGTTCAGTTTTCCAAAACATTATTTGATCATTAAAACGTGTCCTGATCCCTCCACGGTCACCTTAAAAAACAATCGGTCTCACTGAGCCAGCATTTCATAATGCGATGTCCAGCTATCTACTGTAATTCTTCAAGCTGGGTTGTCATTATAACGCTATGCATAGGAGTATATGTATATAGCCTGTCTACTATCTACATCTTCCTTCATAAAACAGGGTGTTCTCATTCCAAATGTACTATTTGATATATTTTTTTAAATCAAGTTTGAAAATGTTCCCTCAAGTAGGTTTTCTTTAAATTGTATTTTTATCAAATTAAAAATGTATTATAAAGTGTTTCGTTTAGATATTCTAATGTGTATGGATTCAGTAAGTAAAGTGGTACTTCTAGATGTTGACATGGTTCTATGGCCGCTTGCCTCCAGAGCGGTGTTTAAAGCTTCTAAATAGTTCCTGTGCTCTCACCTTTCAGTCGGGAGATGGTGAGAAATATGGCGAGATCTCGAACCATTTGTGCATTTATTGTGACACAAGAATTCTCTGATAGCTGGAAGCATACAAGTTGCTCACTCTTAAGTAGATGTACCTTTCGTAGTATCCTAGCTGTGTCTGGGAGCACTAAGCAACTATGCCTTTGTTATTCTGTTTGAACAGCTGACCTTCACTCAGCCTACTTATTATAAGTCACTGCACTTTGTGTATTGCAGGATAATATGCTTTTTTGTGACTCGTGTGACCGAGGCTTCCACATGGAATGTTGTGACCCACCACTGTCCAGAATGCCGAAAGGTAGGATTCTGAGAAAAGGTGTGATGGGGCTCGAGGGTTGGTTGGGCTCAAGGCATGAAGTTGTACATTGCTGCTTGATTAAAATACATCTCGACCTTTGTGGGTCAAGTATTTCTACACCATAGATGGATCTTTAAATCTCTGTCCCAGTCCCATTGACTATGAACAAATAAGGCAGCCTTTTCCATAGCATCCAAAAATCATTCATGAATTGAAAACGCTGTCTGGCAGGGGACCAGTTGCTTGCTAGGGCATGCAGCACAGATCTTAGTTGCTGATTTAACCCTGAAATAAGTAGTTCATGTGTTCTGTCGAAATATTAATTTGATTGTTCTCCTCACAGGCACGTGGATTTGTCAGGTCTGCAGTCCAATGAGACAGGGAAAAAAGTTCCTCCATGAGAAAGCTGCTCAGATAAAACGACGATATGCAAAGCCTCTCGGTCGGCCGAAAAACAACATAAAGCAACGAATGTTGTAGGTTCCAGTTTTCTACCTCTGGCAATCTTGGTTTGCAAATATATATTTCTATTATTGTTTGTGCTTGAATTATGAGTGTGCTGCATGTGACGTATAGTCTTTGGCAGAGTGCAGGAGCTTATGCTTGGGTTTAGTGAGTGAGTGAGGTTGAGTTGTGCCTAGTTGATGGATGCAGGTGTTCGGGGGAGCGTGGGGGAGAATAGAGTGCGCTCTGTGTGGTTAGATGACCTGTTATGAACTTATGCTGTACCTAGATGTGTCTTTGGCAAGAAGCCACTAGGAGTCGGTGCTTGCTGTTATGTTTTTAGTAGTTTAATGTCTAGATTGCTGTTTGGCTTTCACTGCTATTAATACATAGGGATACCGCATAAGGAAGGTTGAGGTGCGTTGAAATAGCTGTCTGTGTGAATCCCAATACTTGAATTTCTTGGTTATGGGAGGTCCGGAATCAAATGTTGGTAAGGCTATCTGTGGTTCTCGGTATCGTAAGTCGAGGTGGTGCCACTATTGGAGAATTTTAGGGTATGTTGGCATAACTGAGCTTGGAAGTCATTGCTGGAATTCTAGGAATGTAACCTCAGGATATAGTTATATTAGCAAGCTGTGTATGGTTATCTGTACTGCATTAGGAGTTTACGCAGAAAGTGAAGGATTGAGGCACATTTGCAGAGATGAACCTGGGTTTCTACTGGAATTCCAGGGTAACTGCAAGTCAACATTTAAATTTATTGACAAAGCAGTCAGAATGTTTCATTATTGATAGGTGATGGACGGGTTGAAGGTTAGGGAGGGGTGTGTGAAATTCACACCAGAGAATCTTATAGAAACACAACATTTGTGGGTGTGAAATTTTGCAGTTTCTTTTTGCGTGGGACTGTTGTGAGCAGAACATGTCTCACCAGATGTATTTTCTCCTAAAGTCTGTCCCCTTTCTAATGCCTTGGCACATTTGAAATCTAGGCATTCTCTTTCGTTCAGTTTTCATGCAAGACACTCTAAATAGATTTAGTGAAATTTACCCAAATTTTTACTAAGTGTATCGCAAAAATGTTTGTAGACCTGGTATTCCAGGGATGCTGTGTGCCTAGATTCAGACATGTACGCAAAAGTATGTGCAGCTCAGTACAGTATTTCAAATTTAAGCTTTGTATCCTGCCTGTGGGCCTCAGTTTGCAACAGCAACGGATGACCGCTCAGGAGTGAGAGGTGTGTTTCCTTGAATAGGTCTCTGTACAGAAATGGAATACCCCATCGTTGGCTTGAGGTCCCTCGCAGAGGCGTGTGCGTCTGTGTACTGCAGCACGAGGTAGTCTGATTAGCAGAGCTGTCTGGTAATCCTCAGCACCCCATGTCGGGATTGAGGCCCACTGGCAGAGCTGCATGTGTGTCTGTGAAAAGGGGCGCTGAAGGCCACCAAGCTTTGTCTGTTTTGCAAGAGGACATGCATTGGCGCATTGAGATGGATTGCAAAGGTGTTTATGGGATGGACGAACATGAATAGGAAATAGGGTTGGCCTCCAGCATTGGCATTGCTGTGTATGACCCTTGGTGCTGCATTTGAGGGCTGTAGTGTATAGGAGCCGGGTATCAGTGTCTCACTAGTAGGAGGGTACAGATCCGGACAGATGTTTTGAGGAACAGGTCTGGATGTAACGTGATTCACAGGTTTGGGGCGAGGTGCATTGGCAGGAAGGGTCTTGACAAGCCTGCGTTGGTAGAAGTTTGCCTAGTGTAGCTGCAGGAAACGACTGAGGTTCTCTGGCAGCGCGATTTTTCTTTTTTTTTTTTTGTTGCGATTTGACATGCCTCAGCTACTTAAAGGCAAAAGGTCACGAGTTAACTAGACTGGCAGAGCTCAGCGCGGTTTGTGTGGTCACCGTATTGCTATAAAAGATGCAGTTCCTGTCAGGAAGAGGCGCAGTTCTGTATGCAGCAGTGGCGGGGGACTGTATGTCAAGAGTGAGTTGCACCGGCAGGGCTGTGTGTAGGTCTCCGTGCTTAAATCGCAGCCGCTTGCTACAGGTCAGGACTTAGTTAACCTCGGCATGGCAGCGCTGTGTAGAATCTACTGCATTCGCAAGAGTAAGTCAAAGGCGACCTCCACTGACAGAGCTGTCGTGTACAAGTCAGAGATGTCGGGCAGTGCCATTAATCCTTGGTGAAGTGCGAGACTAGGCTCTTAAGGAGCGTGTCGCCCCCCCGCTGCCGATCCTCGTTGCTTGCGCACGTCCCTCTCTGTGGCTGTGCTGGTATCATGTGTCCTGGCCTCGCCGCTGCTCTGCATCTTTTAGAGCCCCTCAGGCTCCGCTGCCTTTGTTTAAAAGGAGATGGCCGCCCTTCTCTGCCTGCGATTAGCTGCATCGCTTCAAGGACAGACAGGAAGGACTCCTCAGTGCAGGAGGGCTGCGCTTGTGTGCAGGCTGGCTCCCTCTGCTAAGCACTCCGTGTCATGCCACACGCTGAAGTGCTGCTCAGCTCAAGCTTTGGGTTTCACTGTGTTCTGCTGGTTACCATGGGGACTTTGTTGCTTAGCAAACAAAGATGGTGATGGCGAGGAATAAATATTTATAGATCGCTCCTCAGTAATGCATTGATTTTAGAAGACTCCTGGTAGGACTTGTATCCGTGTGTTTCATGGCTGCTGCTGCTTCTGTTTTGAAATAGTGTGGTGCTTAAAATGATTTTGATTCCTGCTCATTATTCCAACCTGTTGTGTTTCCCTACGTAGGTCTGTGACCAGTGATGAAGGATCCATGAGTGCGCTCACAGGAAGAGGGTCACCTGGTAGGAGTCAAAAGATTAAAGTCTGTACCACATCTCCATCTGGTCATGCTGCATCTTTGAAGGACGCAAGCAGCGGCTTGGCTGTTAAAGACCCTGCCCAGCCTGGCGCCATCCCCAAAACCATCTCCACCTCCACCTACCTACCTGCCGCTACACTTAAAGTTAACAAGAAAACCAAAGGGCTCATTGACGGCCTGACTAAGTTTTTCACTCCATCACCCGATGGTCGCAGATCGCGTGGTGAATTCGTAGACTTCTCCAGGCACTACCAACCGAGGAAAATGCTCTCTCAGAATGAGTCTCTCACTCCTCATGTGTTGGCTCCTGACACCAATCAAAACCTCACCTCCCAAACGCCTCTTCTACCACCCCCCAACCCTCTGCCTGCTCAGAGTCCCCGTTCTCAAATGTCCAGCACCTCCAACTCCTCTAACTCCCCTCAAAGTTCTTCCAGCCCGTCAAGCGCACCCTCCTTCAGCAGCTTGCCCAGTAACAGCCAGCTGAAGGGACTTTTTGATGGACTTTCTCATATTTTTACCACTCAGGGACAGTCTCGACAAAAGGGACACCCAAGCTATGCACCGCCAAAACGTATGCGCCGTACAACTGAATTTTCTAACTCCAAATCTCACGCCCTATTCTTTGGAAAAAAAGATGTTAGAAGTAGGTTTCTGGCTCGCCCTGCGGCCTCGGGGTGGGCAGCGTTGGCGAGAGGCCGTACTTATAAAAGCATCGCTCACTTCAAGCGAACAACGTTCCTTAAAAAGCACAGGATGATAGGCAGATTAAAGTGTAAAGTGACCCCTCAGAAGGGGACCCCCTGTCCTGGGAAGGGGAGCTTGGCAGACGGAAGGATTAAGCCTGATCAGGATGATGGTAAGCAAAGGCCAGCACCAGACCAACCTGCGTCCCGTCTCAAGCAAAAGAAAAGAACATCAAGCTCTTTTGTCACGTTAGGTCTTATCTTGTTTCTCTTGCTCCTACTTCACTTTTGTGTGGAAGCAAACACACTGTGACCTTTTCTATAATGCTAACTAAACCTCCCAACAAATGTAGCTTTTCCAACTAATACTTCTGTTCCTTTGCATCTGTAGTGGCAGTAGGACTCCTCACTCAAGCCGTCAGTGCCTTCATAACATTGCTTATGGCTTTAGTAGTATCGCATGAGTAGCTCCTTCCATTCTCCCTCGCTCCTCCTGGCAGTGTGCCGGGCTGGTTATGTGCTTGTCCGTGCTTACCGTTCTAGAATCATCGGCGTTGCCACTCTCCGCTCTCTCGTCTGCTCCATCGCTTTGCCATTACAAGTTCATCCTGCTAAAATCTCAGCCAGCCTTGGTCTGTACCTCCTCTGTGTCGAGTGCTAATAGAAATGTTTTATCCGCAAGACATGTTTGTAATGGAAGTTAGTTATATGAACCCTGGCAGTTCTAGTGTTTTGTCTGGGCCATCAGTGCTGGGGTGCGCTGTGGAGATGGCGTGGTTAAGGCACAAGGTCAGACACTGCATGGGGGCTTCTGGGACCCTGCTGCTTGGGCTTACCCACGAACTGCTCACTCTAGCCTTTGCCAGGGGCAGCAGTCTAAGAGTGACTGTTTTGTGTTACAAATGCTCCATAAGCAGGTCTTTTCCTCCCAACCCTTATCTTTCTGTCTCAGGCCCACATTAGATCCTATGGAGCCAATGGATGTTTGAGGGAGCGGGTAATGTAAACTCAGTGGGAGGTTGCATTTCGGTACTGCACCGGTGCATTTAAAGGTTTTTAATGGGTGTGGTTTGGGTGCGAGGGATGGCTCACCAGTTTGCTTCTTATATAACAATGATGGAATAGATTTTATTTCACTGTTAACTCGAACTGTATTTGCAAAGGAACATGCTATGCGTTTAAGAGTTTTGTAAGTTTCCAATAGTGTATTAAAAATTATATCAACTGTTTTTGAATATGATGGCCCCATTATGACAAAACACTGGGGCTTACATGTCCGCTTTTGTGTGATTCTGTCACTGACTAAATGAAGCTAGTTCACTGCTAACCAGGGCCTGTAAGTTACCCGCACTTCCTGTGCTGTTTTTCATGCATCTCTGCATTTCTGTAGCCATTTGGGTTGAGGTTATTTCCTTCTTCACCTCTTTTCACTGTAAATCACCTCTTAATTTCCCTCACTGTCAACCTGCATAGTGTTGAGGTTTGCTGTGCCACCTATAAATTTACCGGTGATGCTTCCACACACATACTTGTACATGGGATGCTGCTCCATTTCTGTCTCCAGGGAATCTCTGCTCCACTTGAACTTCTTCCGGTAATCCTTGCCCTACATTTACATTTGCATGAGATCTCTGCTCCACTTCAACATTTTCAGGGATTACCTGCTTCAAATGAGTGTTTGTGACCTGTATTTCCAGCGAAATAGACATAGATCAACAGTTCTTTGCACCAACTATACGGTGGTTGATCCATTTGTGGAGCATTGGTTCTTTCTCCAATCTCCGACTAGAAAGCATAAAGGAGCCTTTGGATCTTGGCAGTGCAGAATCTGAGTTGCAAACCTTTCTTACATCAGATCCTACGTTGCTGGGCTTTTTAAGTAGTCGAAAATCAGAGTTTTTCAAACGTTAAAATACCAGTTATGACAGTCTAAATTCTGAAATTAGTTGTTTGTTTACAGAAACATGTACTTTTCTTTATTTCGGGTCTTTTGTGTATTGCTACCAGATCTTAGCTTATCAAAACAGTTTGCCACGAAAAAGAGCTCCGATTTCAATGTTTCAAAAGTAGGGCCATTTTTTCTTAAGCCACCTTTAACCTGTTAACCGCGGTGGCAATTCCGCCGCTGTGCGGGCGTTTTCGTGTGCCGGGTGGAATGCCGTCGGCCAATGGCCGACTGCAGCACTGGGGAGGTAGTGCTGCCGTCGGCCATTGACAGACGGCAGTAGGGAAAGGATTAAGAAGCAACAAGTGAAAGATTACTTTCAGGATATAGAAGGAACAGCAAATATACTTGTTAGAGGATCATAATACTACTCTGAAGTGAGCCATAGATTGGGCCATGGATGGTGAGGTCCTGGGCAGTGTATGTGGTTTTATTATTGCATAAGAGTTGCGGTTGATAAAGGCAAGGTTTTAAAGTTTTATTAATAATTTAAGTTTTCATGTTGAGGAAACATTGAAAGCAGCAAAGAGTGTTCTGTCCTAGGCAGAGAGCAGGACGTGAGAGAGGAAAGAGTAGTGTGGAAAAATTGGAAGCCAGTTGAAGATCATATAATTTGAAAAGGAAGAGAAAGTAGAACACATTCGGTTTTTGAATGGTTCATTTAAAGGTTTGTGGCAGACTGAAATAACCAGATGTCACCTAGACAGTAATTCTGCCTGGGAAGTTCACTCAATGTTTTAATATTTAGAGTACTTTAGTATGTTATTAGCATAGTGATGAATTTTGAAAATGCAACTTTCAGACATCTCCCATGGTTTCTTGGAAGAGTAGAAGCATGAAAGTGACAGAGCAGCCTTGGGACACAGATGCATAGAGATGAGCAAAACTGAGAGGATTCCATCAGCATCAAGTGAAAGCAGTTTGAAACATGGTGAGCCATTCAAGAACCTTAAAACAAATGTCCATTTGATAAAACCGAATCGAAATAGCTGTCCCCTGGTCACTGGTGATTGCGAATGCAAGCAGGCCAGTTTCGAAGGATGGAGAAGCCAAAATGAAGTATTGAAGAGTTGAAGTCTCTGTGCTACATGGGTAGTAATCCAGAAGATTGGTTGTGGGAATCAGTGTGTACCTAATGGTTTTCAGTGTTATCCAAGGCAATTGATGCTTGTAATGGGGTAACGTTGATTTTATATTGAGAATGGCATGAGCAAGTTTTCTGAGAGGTGTACATACTTGTTCAGATTTGGTATAGTTCAGGAAGAGCGCTTTTGAGAGCTATTGATGGATAGCCAGTATTTTCTCATGGTTTTGGTTGTTTTTTGATAAATTGCCGTGGGGTAGCATCATCCAAGTACGAATTTGGTTTCATGGTCCAGAGAAGGCTGCAGAATTAATTCTGTCAGGAGTTTGAAGGAAAATTCAAGGACACGTCATTTGATGAGATATGCTTAGTGAGAGCTTGTGGGCGAAGAACTGATCTTGTTCTGTGTGTTATGTCAAAGTTGGTATATTCTGTGAATTAGTCAGCCACTGGAGTGAGAAAAGTGTGAATGCATTTTTACACTATGCCAGTTTCACCCGAAAGGAGGACCATTACAGGCTTGTTTGTGCTTTTCAGGGTGATAGCTAGTGTGTCCCTCCCAGGTCCACTCCTCATAGTCTGTTAGATTGGAATGGAACGCAACTTACTGTAGTTGGAGAGTGATATTGTTTTTGCTGAAGCCCCTAGTTAGTGTTTTCATAGCACAACAGCACAACTAGATTTAGTAGGTTGCTAAAATAAATTGACGGGCCTGAAAACCCATTTACTGTCTCGGTTTTCCCCTTAGAAATGCAAAGCATAGCTTTTCAATATAATTATTGCATGGCACTTGTGCAGTATTATTTTTGCAGTGTGAATCATTTTCTGGATTCACATACTGTGCATTATTCCGCCATCTAGTGGTTAGGTCCGTAATACTGTTTTTTTTTCTTCGTGTTTTGGGCGTTGTTGACTACCATTTGGTGCTAGGTCCGTCCCCTGCATGACGTCAGACGGCGCCCCGGAGGTTGTTGTGCATAGTAGCCATCTTCAGATTATTTTTTCCATCGTTGGACCTGGAAGCAAGAGGGGACGCTCCAGAAAATGGCTGAAAATCCCTGAAAAAAAACCACTTCTTTGAAGAAAACTAACAGCGCATCGTTGACTCAACCGGAGAACACACCTGACCTCCGCAGATTTTTTTTTAAAATGCAGAATGCCTCCACTACACGACTATGCATGGTTCGACAAATGGCAAGGTAGGGTCCATGGAAAATACACCCTTCAAATTCTGCCCCAAGTGCCACCACCAAAAATTCGCCTTCGTGACCTACACAAGGTGTGCAACCTCTGTCTGCCCAAGGATCACAAAGACCAGGATTGCGAGGCCTGCGCGGTGTTCCTGTTGAAGACTTGGCACGCCAAAGGCAGAGAGGACCACTACGCGACAATGTCCCATGGGCAGAAGAAACCTTCCTTGAAAGACTTTGGTCTCTCCAGTGACGAGGACCAAGGGATCCTAGGAGAGTTCGGACGTCGAGATTCTCGAGGGAGGCACCAAGAAAAATCGCACCCAGAAAAAATGGCAAAAGACGCTGAGGAAAAGACAGACAAGGTAAGACACATATCCGTCTGAACCGAAGGGCCACGATAAAAAGGCACAGCCTAAGGCATCCCCGATGCCGAATAAAAAGGCGATCGAAGGTCAGCTGCGATCCAAAGAACCCCACGGAACCCTGCTGAGGGACTCCGACGAGGAAAAATCAATTGAGGCGCAAAAGCAGAGGGTCGAGCACAAACGCGCCAAGGGAGATACGCCACACTCCAACATGGAGTCCACCACTCCAAAGAGGAGGATATCTCCGGTCACCAACACAGAGAGAGCCCTTGAGTTCGAAAAGAAGAAAAGACGCCTTGAGGCAGAAATGGCGACACTCCTCCAAATGAAGAGTTCGAATCACTCAAGGGAATCCAAATCCCGGCAATTCCCACTGCCAACACCGAAAATTTTGACACTGAAGGCACAGAGGACTCCTAAGAGGAAGAAGAAATCATCTACTCGCCTCCAACTCCCGAACCACGCAACTAGGATGTCGAAGAGTACATAGACGCACCAGAGAAATAAGAATCCTTTGAAAATTTCGAGGATCAATGGAATGACCTCAACACGGACAGCCCAGAGGAGGAGAAATGCTGCTATCCCTCAAAGGCTTCACCTCCAGATGACATCGCCTTCTATAAAAGGATCGTAAAAAGAGCAGCTGACATTTTTGGGGTCTCCCTCGAAGAAGAATAAAAAGACTGAAAATGCTTCCTTTTAGAGACATTAGCCCCTGCCAACAAGGGCACACAGTATCTTCTGATGCTACCAAGCATCCTGGACCAAGGCATGGAAGCCTTCAAGGAACTAACCTCAGCCAAAGGAGTGACATCAAAGTTGAGAAGAAGTATAAACCCTCCTCCAAAGACCCTGATACAGGGGTCTCTGGAGGAGGATACAGGAAAATCCTGTACCAGACTCTATAATTGTGACCACACCACGGAAGAGGGGCAACGCCCTCTCCAACACTGGTCCACCTCCAGAGAAGTAGAACAAGAGAATGGACATGGTTGGCAGAAAAATAGAGAGGCAACTACACAATGGCACATCGCAAACTCAAATGCCCTGTTAAAACAGTATGGTCACCAGCAATGGGAGGACATCTGGGAGCTCATCAGCAAGCTCCCAGAAGACCGGAAAAGGGGAAAATCCATTGTCCAGGAACGCAAGAATATAGCAAATACATGCCTAAAGTCAGCACTTGACGCAGCAGACACTGCCAGCAGATAAATTTGCACAGGTACCACACTGAGACCTGCCTGGCTAAGGATATCCAGCTTTAAGCAGGAGGTGCAGACCTCCATCATTAACAGACCATTTATAGGGGACACCCTATTCGGGAATGAAGTGGAAGACACTCTCCAACTCATAAAGAAAGACAACAAAAGTGCAAGAGCTATGGGAGCCCCACAACAGAGAGGGACTTTCAAAAGAGTGTTTAGCAGAAGAAAACCCATAGAAAGATGAGCTTTTACGCAAGGACAGCAAATGCCTCATCCACAACAGGTCCTTGGAAACTGTCAACAATCAACAGACTGGATATCAAGGCTGGCAACAACAGCCAAAGCAGTCCTTTTCAGGAAGAGGTAGAGGCCAGCCCTCCAGGGGAAGAGGAAATGGATCAAATTGACTTGTTCACAAAAAAGGACCCACACACAGCATCAGTGGGGGACAGGATAGCACAATACCTGCAAAAATGCCAAGATATCACTACAGACAATTGCATATTAAACCTGATCAAATATGGGCATTGCATAGAGCTGACAGACACCACCAGCAAACCCTCTAAAAATAAAAATGTACCACAAGTCAGAAGTCACACAGTTGAGATCAGAAATCAAGAAGCTTCTTCAAAAGCAAGTGATAGAAACGGTACCAAAGGAAGACCTTTTCAAGGGAAACTACTCACTATATTTCCTGGTGCCCAAGCAAGACCTTACACCGAGGCCTATCCTAGACCGAAGGTTCATAAACCAGTACATTCAAATGTAACATTTCAAGTTGACTACGCTCCAGAAAATACCGTAAATTCAAAAAGGAGATTGCATGGCAACAATAGACCTCAAAGACTCCTATTTGTATATTCCCATGAACAAAAGCCACAGAAAGTATCTTATACCTACACAAAAGAACATACTACCAGTTCAAAGTACTACCTTTCTGAATAAAATCAGCACCACAGGTCTTTACCAAGTCCCTAGCCGCAGTTGCAGCACACCTACAAAAGGAGGTGATGCATGTCTACCCTTATCTAGACGACTGGCTTATAAAGGCAAATACAAGACAAAAAATGTGCAGCCATGTTCGAACAATAAGCCTCACACTCCAGAAACTAGAATTCTCAATAAATCACAAGATATCCTGCACAAAGCCAGAACAAGAAAATAAAATCTTCTTAGTTGCAAGACTGAACTCCGAACTCGCACAAGCTTATCCAACGCAAAACAGGATACAAGCTATCCAACAGGAAACGTCACTTTACCAGAGGGGTCAATCTGACTGTGAGGAAAGTCATGACTCATGGGCATGATGGCAACATGCATCCCACTCATTCCTCATGCCCACCTCCATAGGTGACCCTTCCAGGAATGGCTTTCCAACATTGGGTCACAGGCCACAGGGAGCTGGGAGGAACTAGTGGTTGTTACGCAGAAACTGCAAGCAGAAATACAATGGTGGGCATCCAGCGACATAACACTAGGCAGACCTTTCAAAAGCCCAACTCCCTCTACGACAATAACAGATGCACCCCACAACAGGTGGGGAGAGCACCTCGGCCAACTGAAAATACAAGTTCAGTGGAACGACATCGACTCCATAAAACATTAATTACCGGGAGATGAAAACCGTTTTAGCACTGAAGGTGATCCAGAAACACATTTGCAGGAAGACTGTCTTGATTCAAACAGACAACACCACAATGTTCTACCTCAACAGGGGGTTACGAAGTCATTACCACTGAGCAAGCTTGCACAACAGATCTGGAGATGGGCAATCACAAAGAATCAATCTAGAAACAATACACCTACCAAGGATATACAACACAGCAGCAGATCAACTGAACAGGCAGAATAGCTGCTCCCACGAGTGGGATTTAAAACCGAAGAGAAAACAATACATCTTCAAACGTTGGGGGACCCCAGAATTGGTCCTATTTGCAACAATGCAGAACAAGAAATGCCAGTTCTTTGCCCCCAAGTTTCATCACTACCTGTCAAAGGGGAATGACCTGTTGCTAGATTGGTCAGGGACATTTACATACGCTTTTCCACCAATACCCCTAATCTAAAGAGTGCTAGAAAAAGCAAGACCACCAGGAACCAACCTAATTCTCATTCCTCCACAATGGGCCAGACAAACATGGTACTCAAGTCTGCTAGAATTGTCCAGTGGACAAATATTCGGACTCCAAGCAGACAAGGACCTACTAATAATGCAACAGGGCCAAATCTTCCACCCAGAGCTAGCGACAATACGCCTAATGGCCTGTCATCCGAATACGTAGAGTTTGGTCACCTAAGCTTGCCTCAGCGTACAATGGAAATTCTGAAAGGGGCAAGAAAACATACTTCGAGGCAATGCTATGCCGCAAAATGGCAGCAGTACACCACTTGATGCACAACATAAACCTGATGGACTCAATCCTCCACACAAGAAACAGTGGTCATATATCTAACACACTTCCTAGACAGTCACATCAACTACTCAAGCCTGAAAGTACACCTCACAGCTATCGTGGCCTACACCAGAGGAAAATCATGCAAGAGCTTCTACAGGAGACCTCTCATAAAAAGATTCCGAGAGGGATCTAGAAGAATTGGACCCCCAAGGACATCTCCAGCTCCCATGTGGATTTTAAATAGAGTACTCATGACAAAAACCATACACATCATTTTAAAAACAGCATTCCTAATAGACATTACATATTTATGAAGATAAGTGAACTACATGCATCAACCATAGAAGAACCATACATTCAAATCCATAAGGACAAAGTAATCCTAAGAACTAGTCCTCAATTCTCACCAAAAGTTCTGTCCAAGTATCACTTGAATCAAAGCATTCTCCTGCCAGTCTTCTTCAAAGACCTGCAAACGAAAGGGGAAAAGAGCCTCCATACCCTGGATGTAAGGAGGGCTTTAATGTACTTTCTACAGAGAACAGAACTACCTCGAAAGATCAAACAGCTGGCTGTTGCTTACTCATATCCCAAGACAGGAACGCCTTTCACAAAGGCAACAGTTGCACGATGTATAGTCCAAATCATTCAACTGTGCTATGCCACCGCAGGAAAAACCCTAAGTATACGGCCAACAGCTCACAACTAGAAAAAGGAGCAACCCTAGCATTCATGGCCAATGTGTCAACAGACACCATATGTGCTGCAGCAACGTGGGCTTCTTCACTCACTTTCACCAAGCATTACTGTGTGGACATACAAATGAATATGGGAAGCGCAAGTAGGAGAAAAGATACTTCAACACCTGTTCGCAAAGTCTTCCTCTTACCACAGCCTCCCTAGAAGAGAGAAACTGCTGTGTAATCTGATGCACAGCATTTGAATCCAAAAAAGGATTCACTCTCCAAAATGAAATGGTTACTTACCGGTAGCAGTAGTTTTGTAGCTTGAAGAGTTTTCTAGATTCACATGCGACCCACCAACCTCCCCTACAAGGAAAACAAGGAGGGGGAACTATAATTAACAATTCACTAAAGTACCATCTGAAATACTATGAGACTGAAACACAGAAAAAATAATCCGAAGATAGCTACTATGCACAACGACCTCCAGGGCGCCGTCTGACATCACACAGGGGATAGACCGAACACCAAATGGTGATCGATGACACCCATAACATAGGGAAAAGACTATTCCGGACCCAACTACAAGATGGCAAAATAATGCACTGCATGTGAATCCAGGAAACTCTTCAAGCTGCAAAACTACTTCTACTGGTAAGTAACCATTTTGTTACAAAGGTGCTAGTATGAACAAAATTATTTTGATTGAGGTCTTTCTGAAGATAATTTCCATTGGACTTGATCAGAAACTGTAATAATAACACTGTCTGCTGCTGACACTTCTGTAAAGGCTAAATGTGGAGCATGAGGTGGTCCGTAATAAGGTCCGTCTCGGACCACATTGACTGAAGCCCCCTTTTAATAAACATAGACAACATACTATTGGTGAAGCATTGTGAAATAATGTAGGTGTGCCGCTTCTGGCTACCTTGTGTCATTAAGTAACGATCCCAGTGTAATCCTCAGCACTGGGGGTAAGCGGATCAAAAGGGCCAACTATATCACCCTACATAACTTATATTTGCCTAATCACTGTCATGTTCAACATGTCAGTAGCCTCAAACCTGCTGTTATACCACACTTGTAAAGCTGCCCTGGAGCAGGCTGGAGATCTCTTTGTGAATCAAACGTGAATGCTTAGTTGAATTGGGCTCGTTTCAAGCTTCCAGTGAAAGTTGGGCAGATTGTGCAGACACTACCTGTCTTCTACCCCAAGGAGAATTGGTGAAAAGGAAGCTCCTTAGGCCAGGGGGGCTTCCCTGGATTGTTACTGTGCGTTGTGTGCAACATTTCCTAAAGTTGTGCCCTCTTGCAGTGTCTTTTGCAATGCCTGTTTGATCAGCCTGATCTGAGCGCTACCAAAGCATGTCCCTTTTTATTTTGTGTGCAGATACCCAGCCTCTTGGAAATCTTGCTTTTCCAATTTTCTTCTACATGGTGCTGAGAATCCTGGGCATTGGGTGTTAAAGGCATCTAGCAGTAGTGTATCCCTTATGGACAGAGGGAATCTCGTTGTCCCTCTAATTGCTTTTCTTTTAGCTTTTGAGGATGCATTACATATTTTTTCCCCCAGTATTGTCCCTTGTTTCCAGTATTTGTGTTTAAATATGCAGTAGGGATCCCTTTTATTTCATTCCACGTGGTTAGTGATTGGAGCCTTTATTGATCACATGCTTTAAAGCGCTTGCTTAAGTAGAAAGCAAGGGCTTCTAGTGATTCATGGTCTCCACAGCCAAGCCCAGAACCACTGTTAGCTCTACTTTTGGCTCCTATAAGAGGCATACTGACCTAAGTGGTTACTCACTTGCCTTTTAATTTAATGCTATTGTTTGTACCGAGCATAGGAGCTCAACTGAAGGAGCTGTCTCAATGTAAACCGTTTCTACTACAAAATATGTACAAATTGACCTGATCTTTAGCTGTAGTGTCAACACTTAGTCACTCCCACAGTTGAATACTAAGTGAGCAATAGACTTGCCATGCTAGCACAGTATCATTCTTGGCCTACTGATCTGGCATCCGCGATAACAACCGGCAGCGTACTATCCTTCACCACTTAAATGCTTCCTCTCCCTTCTGGGAATGAGACTAGGTTTTCCATTGATGGTACGCATTGGTATCCTTTTCTTCTGTATCTTAGTTTGTGTATATTGACTTGCAAGGTGCTGGCTGGCCTTAGTGACAACTTCTCTTACTCCTTCCGCTAGCAAGTGTTCCACTGTCCTGGCCCTAGAAACACATCCTCCATCAGGGTAGTTACTACTGATGTCTTATTTTCTGTCACCTGAAAAGTGTGCTGCCATGTATATCCTCAGACTATTGGGGCTTCCATTTGCTACCTGGACCATGAGTTGTTTTCACTGATAGGTGGAGGGAAGGCTGGTGGCCGGACATTCCTTTCTCCTAAATAATCTTTGTCTAGATTAGCCTTTTAGCATTCCCACTATGCCTGGAATCCCTTCAGCTTTCATTTGGGACCTATTCAACTCCCAGTAGCCAGATGCTTTATTCACCTCCCTACTTTGAAAGGAAATGTTTGTTTAGTGTCCTCAACCAAACATTGTCCAACGTGTGTTTTAAAAACTTTAAAAACAAATTGCCTCCTCTAAAAAATATATAAAATATCTCAGATTGACAGTCGCCAGTAGGTAGTTATAGTTACATCAGCTGTTCCATAGGAAACGCGTTTTTTGTGTTTATACCTTTGCCCCCCCCCCCCCCCCCCCCCCCCCCACTTGACGAATCTCCAAGAAAATATCCAAAACTGTGCTACTTTCTGACTAGTTTATGCATGAAAAGTTTCAGGTGGATATGTCAAGCGTGGGTAGAGAAAAAAGGGTGCCCCCAAAAACTCAAGTCCAATGCATTTTTAATTGACCATTTTAAGAAGGGCTGCAGCTAAAACTGCTAAATGGAATTACACCAGATTTGGCAAGAAGCCAGATCTTGGTACTGCAGATTGTGCTTTTGGTGATTTGGTATAAATCGGAGTCGTTTTTGAGAAATTACATTTGAAAAATAATTGTATATCTGGATGGTTGGGTCAGCGAGAGCCTCGAGACTCCCATGAAAGCACCAATTTAAAAATAAAGCATTCTGATCGACCCGATGAGCTTTATTTCCCTTGACCATCTCGCTCCTGTAGGAATCAGACTCCCGCAGGAGTGAGCGCTCAGATTGGTTGCCAGCAATATGAGAAATGTTGCTGGCAGCCATTACAGGTCTCCGGGACTTAATCCCCTGTCCTCAAGTAAAAGAAGTAATATAAGGGGCCAGGGTAGGGAATACCCTGAACCGCTGGAGTTGGCCCCCTGGGGCCAAAAACAAAAATAAAATTGGCAAAAATTAAGATTGAATAAACCCCCCCCAAAAAACAGAATGGTAGCCGGGGCCACATTCATTAATTCTAGGCTGTGGGGAGCCCTCCCCGAGCCATTAAAGGCCCCAGGGAGCACACCCCCTGGGCTGGTATTTGCATATAAGGGCAATGAGGCAGTGCACTTGCCTCTCCCCTTCCTCTAGAGGCCCCAGAACCCCTTCCCCTTCTCTGATTTCAATCATAAAGGAAAGGAGGACTGTGCAGCTCCTCTCCCTAGCCTCTAAAGACTCTGGGAAGACCACCCTCGGGGTTGGTTTACTAGCTATGTTCCAGGGAGCCCTCTACCAGGACATAGCAGTTTTCCCTCCCAAACTAGCGCTGGCAGGGAAATCTGTTTCCTCTCGCTTGGCGGGAGCATTTTTGAAACGCCCGCCAAGCAGGTGCAAACAGTCTGCTCAGAGCATTCAGGAGCTTTAAAAATGCTCCAGCCGGCTGGGAGCTGACTTCTGAGCTGTTTCCCTGCCTGCATTAGTTGCTGCTTCGTGCGGGTGAGAGCAATGCTGGCTCCCGCAGCATGCAGGGAGCTGGCTGGGGCCCTGGTGCTTCCCCGTGGTACCCAGCAAGTGTATGGTGGGTGCCCTGTTTGAGCACCAGGATATCCACCCTTAATATTGCAGGCCTCAGGAGATGAGGTCCCCAGGGTCAGATAAAGGCTCGGTTGTGGGTGGGGGGGGTCCCACTGCCCCCTCACTCTTTTTTTTTTTTTTTAAGGCCCGGCTTAGGAGGGCGCATGCGGCCCCTTCTCCTTTAATTAAACAATTAAGGCCCCTAGGGAATGTGGTCCCCAGGGCCTAATAAGGCCCAGAAAGGGGAGCAACACAGCTCCCCTTTAATTAAAAAAAAAGCCGGGGGGGTGGTTCACGGTGAGGTCCCAGGGCTTAATATTGCTTGGGGAACGCCACTTGCCCCCACCGCCCCCTTTAAAAACATAGGATCCTTTGGCCAAGGTGTTGGCTTTATGTATGGTAATAAAATACTACTTTGATTTAAAAAAAAAAAGACATTCACAGAAAAAAGCTAAAGGTTAAAGTAACGTTATAGTAAGGTGTGGGATAAAGGTGTTAAAAATTCATTATAGCTTGGCTAATGTCAGGTAAATGTTAGGGACATTAACGTTTTAAACTAAAAACACAGATTCACTAGTTATAGTTAGCAGTCGCTTGATGACATCATTAATGGCATCGCTGATAACATCATCCAAGCTTCTTTTGTACACCTTACTCTATAAATGGATATAGCATTAGTTGTGAAAGTGTAAACAAGCTCAGAATAATATGAAGCATCAGTATTGCTATCATACATGCAACCCCACATAAGTAAAGGAAGCTTGTGTTAAATTTATTTATATATTGAGTTTTATATAGTGCTAACGTGATCCAAAGGCATCGGAGTGTGTTACATGGACTTCAAATGTAGGAGGCAAAGCAAAAGGTGTGAGGGGGGGGGAGATGTACAATAAAGAGTTTTACATGTTTTGCATAAGTATCATTTACAAGCAGACTATGCATAATTTTCATGAGGTATAGAAAGGAAGAAAAGAGTCGAACATTATAATTTACATGTGCTACCTACATAAGTATAATTTACAAGAGATATGCAACATTTAAAGAAGATATAGGAGAAGGGCGGAGGGAGTCATTGTAGGCCTTTCCAGGGAATTGTATATACAACTTTCCATGGAGGTATCCTAGGTTAATATTGATGAAGGCATGTAGGCTATAGATTGGGTCATATTAAATAAATAGATATATGTAGGGGGATATCTGCAGCATTGACCCTATACCATACACTTCATGGATAGAGTTCTTGTAACTATGAACCACAGATGAAAGGGTAACCTATCCTGCACATGGTGTTCAATAGTTTTTCCCTGTACAGGTATATACAAAGTTCCTCCAGATATTGAAGCCCTATTACATAACTAATGCCCAACTACGGAAGGCTTTACCTTTGAGACCCTTGACATTTATTGAACCTACGTTGAGAAATTAAGTGGATATAAGTGGAATCATGTGTACTGTTAACAATTACTTTACGAACAGAGTTTACTCTGTATCACACTGTTTGCAGACAGTAAAACTCTCATGAGAAAAAAACCAGAGTATTTAAAAGTATCTACTAAGAGCAGTGTATACTTTATAAAAAACTTGTCCAAAGAGACTAGTCACCTAAAATAACCAAGGTCAGGAGGTGCTAAGTCATACTACCTGCAGCCTTCATACTGCGGTGAAAACGTAACAGATGGACATCTTCTGAAGCAAAACAAGCACATGTACATAGGTTAGCATCTGGTGTGCACAGTCTTCTATGCTAAGTAAATATTGTCATGCTGAGACAATTCTGACTTATAGCTCAAGGCTGCTTACATTACTTCGTATTTAGTACGTCGAATCTTTGCCCTGCTAAAACTTTCTGCAGCATCAAAAAACTTGCCTGGAACAAAATGAACACAAGTTGCCAACTGTCACCTGCACACAATTACTCTTCAGTACAAAGATTTATAATATGTTCAGTACCTGTAGACACCTATGGTGTCTTAGGAGCACATGTATATTGTAAGCACTTACACCGATTAGCTGGACACAGGCTGTACAAAACTAGATGGAAAAGTAATATGGCAGTTACCTGCCACTATGTAAGGTATAAAATAAAACTAATGCAGTCATTGATGATGTCATCAAAGATTTGATAGAACATGTCATGAGTGATGTAATACGTGAGAAGTGCATGGCAGGCGCAAGGTATAGCTCAGCTAACTATAACTGTTGAATTTCAGTTTTCTTTTTTTAGTTAAAATCGTTAATGCCACTGACCTATTCACGTAACTATAACGTTACTTTATACTTTGTTTTTACAGTGTGTGTAGTGTATGTATATGTGTGTGTGTATATATGTGTATATATGTGTATATATATATATATATATATATATATATGTGTGTATATGTATATATATATATATATATATATATGTGTGTATATATATATATATATATATATATATATATATATATATACGCTTCTCATGTCCAGAATAAGTTGTTTGCTGACAATATACATTGTCTCACAACCCGCTTTCTAAGTCATAAAAGTTGACTAGTGGTGAAATATCCTAGAGGTAATGTATTTACCTGAGCAACGTAGCCATTTGGTCGAACTCACAGTTGCCAGTTGTTGACTCTTTGCCATAAATGCCATGGATAGTGTTTCTGATAAATTTGTACATAATGTACTTTTACTTAAAACCAGTGTTTTAGCTCAGAACAACAGTTGACCAGCCTGATCATTCTTCCATTCCCAAACTCCTCTCTCTCACTTTGAGTACTTAGTCTTCTTGCATCTATAAAAGTATGTCGGGGTGTACCCTCGTAACTCTTCTCTTTCTCTCATTCTACACCTCTCTATCCATTTCCCCCCCTCTATCGGCATCAGATGCTGCAGTTTAAGGACATGTAGCTTTCGGAAGGGTGTCTGCTCCGGTATCATGAATATCTGTGGCAAATCCCAATGCCCGGTCTCCCACACCTTGCAACACATCCATCAAACTTCTACAAGACACAGGTTGCTACTGCTGTAAGACTGCAAAGGTTCTTCGAAGAGTTAGGTGGAATTTGGAGATAGTTGGCACTCTATCCTGGCCCCATGCATCCCCTGGAGGCAGAAATTAGGTTACCCAGTGTAGCAGGAAAAGTGAAAGTGAGGTGTCTACAAAGACCAATGAAATTATTGATGGCAGTTAAGACCAAAAAAAGAGAATATTTTCCAACCATCTTAATTGCCAGCTTACTTCACAAGAAACCGGACCCAGGAATCTAATGCAGCAACATAATTAAGGGATTACATCGACTAGCAACCAATCTTGACAGACTCTTGAAGAATATGATCCTGTTGACTGAGTATGGTGGCTTCAAGGGCTATCTCGGACCTCTGTTGCTTGATCAAGGTATCAAAGAGGATTATTACCACCTAACTGAAGATTTATAGTAAAACGTCCCTGCAGCTTACCACTGTTTTTTTTCTTTTCAAGTAGCTCAGAGCGGCTTTGGCCTTAATGGAGATTTAAGAACAGAGATTGTCTGTGGGGAAATGAAGACAATTTAGACATGAAGCACTCCCACGTGGTGCTGTAGGGTTCATGAGAGTTTGGCTTTGCAGTTCATGACCCTCAATTGCTTCATTCTTTTTGATACCATTGTCAAAGTGCACCCACTTTAGGTGTTGAAATAGGAACCATAGGATTTGTCACTTCATCAAGGGTCTGTTCTGGCCCACGTTCAACTTTTTGAAGCTGCTTGCTGACTTAAACATCACGGTGTACATTTTCAATGGATGTGATGATCCCCAGCTGCTTGTGTCAGGATGAGGAAAGTAAAGGAACTCATCAGACAGTGAATATTCAACATGTACATGGCTTTGTAGCTGCTGTGATTAATTAGATGCATGTTCACTGAGTAGGCGACCAGACAACCCACTGTGTTGTACCAGGCTGATACCTTCAATAGTATGGTGCTGCAGCCATCGTTGGCCTCTCCTGTGATTTGGTCTATCAAGTAAACCCTGCAGCATGCCACCTGGATTACAATACTATCAGTGTTCATTGTTGTATGAAGTACTTGACTGGATTTGTATCTTTTCTGGGAAGTTGTGTAGAAATATCCAGTCAGATTTAGGTTAAAATAAGTTTGAGTTTAATGGCAGCACGAATGACATCCATATGTGTCCTGGTCCAGGCTGTACTAAGCTTCTAACAGATAATTCACTTAGCTAGCCAGCTCTGGAGCACAGAACGCTCTTGAAAGTAAACATGTCACATGCACTGGCATGCGACCACAGAAGAACACTTAAAGATACAAAGATGGATAAAATGATAGCAAGAATATAGAAAGTTGTTAGATGGACACCTCCCTGTTAGTGTGCTTGAAAGTATGCTCTCCATCTTTCTGTGGAAGTGAGCCAGCTTCATGGGTGTTTAGGGTTTTGTTCTTTATAACTATTCCAAAGTTCCTCTGCAACATTTAATAAGCCTGTCTTTGCAGTTTAATTCAAGTTTGTGTAATGTTGCACTCAGCCAGCAATAAATGCAACAACACCCTTTCTTTAACTTCACGTCAAGACTAACCACCCAACTCAATGTTTTGTGGCTTCTGGCAATTGATAAACTCCTCACATTGCAATCCAAATTGCTCAACCATCAAATCAGTTGACTAGTAGGCTTGTTCATCCTTTGCAATGTGAATTGAAGCATCCATTCTAAATCCATTTTGTTTGAATTAAAAATATACATGGATGTTTACTTACACTCTTTTGCACTGTTGGAAGTAAGTACAAATCTAGGCTGTTTGCATGTGTGAAAAAAACAGGTTTGCCGGTTCAAGTGTTACTTTTTGAGGGTTTGCAAATATATGCAGCTGAAGGATTAGACTACATCCGGTAGTAAATAGTGGACACACCTCTCTGCCTAGGCAGCCTTCTGTCGGAGTTATTCTGATCTATAAGACTGGATTTGCGGTGGCAAAGTTCAACTAAAGTCCTTATCCCGCCCTCGCCTCAATGAATAGTCATAGTTAAATTGTCAGCCTGTGCTTCACGTCCTTTAAATGATAATTAGATATCAGAAAAATGCTAGCTGTAAGTGCGTATTAACTAGACACTTCCATATCCTTTTGTACATGCAAAGATGTGATGGACATTTGTTTGCAGTTTGGCTACAAGCCAGGAAGATATATTTTGACTGTATGGGTAACTCAATGCTTTGGGCTCCGCAAAATAGCTTTGCTTGTTTTTTTGGGAGATAGCTCATTGCTCAGATTGCTCAATGTTTGGATTGAGCATTCATTGCAAAATTATCTTGTCAGCTTGGCTATGAGCTGCATTCGTGATTAGGGATCTTGATGCAGACCCAGGGATTATTCTTTTCGGAGGCACTTCTAGAGTTTGGAATTGCCTCAGAGCTAATAGTATAGCCCAAATGTATAGGTATTTTTTCAGGGTGCAAAAATCCTGTGAAGACCGGGTTTTCCTGTGCAAAACATTATCCACTCGTACCCTTGAAACTCATAAGGGGAAATATAAATGGCACCCTGAACATTCTGAAATCCCTGTAATGTCCAATGTTTACTTCTGTGAACACGAAGTAGAGGATGCTAATAAAGCCCAATAACTTGTTTCACCTGTTTACTTCGACTGTGGAGGTGTTACCAGTTATAGGTATCTATCTCCTAGGAATTCCTCATTCACACATATATTTTCAATGACTACTGCACCATCCTTCATTTCCAGGCTTTACATACATATAACCTCCAGAAGATCCTGGCTTCACATATATACCTTCCGGCAAATCCCTGAGATACCTACTCTTCCCCTGTCCTTCCCTACACTTCTCCAGGAGAACCCTTCATCCAGATGCTATATGTGGCTCTTGCATCAGAGACCACAATTAAGCGTTCCTTGTGCCACCTGCATGACTTCATGGATCCTGGCTGTATATATAAATTTCCTTTTGTTGCATTTGCCAACTGCATGCCTCCTTTTGAATGTTTGTATCAAATATACCCCTTCCTAGGTGTCCCTGTGCTACCTGTTCTGATGCGTCTTCATAGATGCTCCCTTTATAGACTCCTCCCCCCCCTTCCTAGGCACTCCTGATTCAGCTTCAGGCGTCTGTGTGGTTTGTACCTTACATCTGTTTCTTCCTGGGGCATTCTCTGTGCAAACGTATTTGATGGGCATATTCTTCGCATATTTCTTCACATGAGAATCTTTGGGGCACCTTAATAGTCTTTCCCCATACTTGCTTAACCAAAGATATCCCTGTGCCTACTGTAGTCTTTGTAGCTGGATGCCCCATTTCTCCCTTCTCTGGCATCTGTCACCTTTCCTACATATGTCTATATACCCCACACCTCTCACAGGAAATTCATGCCAGATTACTTTTTCTGGATCTTGTGACATAAGATGAATCTCCCCAAGGCAACCATTTTAAACCTATGGTTCATTTTGTGGATCTGTGTTCCATCACTATCTCACCTAGAATATGCCTTTGCATTCTGAACACTTTGGCTTTAAAAATCACACACACCTTGCTCTGGTTTCCCTGTCTCATTTACTTCATGTTCTGGGTCATTTGCCAATCCATGCATCCCTTTCTTATCCCACTTGTATGTCTCTCTATGGTTTGGTGCTGGTGTCTGTCTTTGCAGTCAGTGTTTTTTAAAGATATTTTTGGCTTGGGCGGGGTTTGTTTTTGTGGAATTCCGAAACTAATCTTTTTGATGCTTTTAAATAACAGATACCGAATTCCAAATAAACATCAAACAGGAATTTTCAGAACTAAATCTGGCTGGATGCAAAGATATAGTGACTGCGGAAGATTTGGAGATCTTTAAGCAGGCTCGGGAGCTGTCGTTGGAGGTAAGTGTGCCGATGGCAGCTGGTTGTGTGCCGCTCTAATTTTCTGTGATTTGATGCTGAGCACAGCTGCCTCTTTTACATTCATTTGCTTTTTTTGCTGGGCATTTTGTCTTGTATAGTCACTCATCATTTTGAATGGTTAGTTCTTTAACTGCAAAGAAAATGCTCACCAAATGGACAGTCATGCCTTGCCGGTTGAATAGATATATCTCTTTAGGAGGAGAGGTGAGGATTTTCAATATGTGATCAAAGTTTTCTAAATAAGATTCTTCCTGATATTGCCAGTAAGATTCTTTTTCTATGCTGAGCACAAATCATACTAGGCTGATTATATTTAAAGTTGCCTCCCTCACTTTGCTCCATTAGTCAATATGTGCGGATCACCAGTTTGCCAGTGGTATTTGGAATATGGCTATACCATCAAAGTACTCACATTTTTACATTCTGAAATAAAAATAAACTTTAGTCAAGTCCTGGTTTTTAAGTTAAGGATAGGGTGTTACACTTTCTTGTTTTGAATGATTTGCAGATGGAATTTATAATGTTGGAATACATAGTTTTAGACCTGATCTTGCACCATTTTGCAGATAAGTGTCAAAGGAAGGTTCTCAGGATCAAATGTTTCCAAGTTTAGAGAATTGTAATTTGTAAGACCTCTTTACTGCCTTTTTATTGACTGGAGAAATGCACGATGCTGTGTTAGATACAGAAGGCAAACACCAATTCTAATTAGCATTGTGGACAGAACGTTTCTGTGACTTGCCTGCCAATCAGAATTGCACCTGTTGCAGGTTAAAGCTACAATTACCCACAAAGGGAGCATTCTCTGCTGCCAGCTCCATGTCCTTCTTCCCTGTCCCAGTCCCACTTCACCAACTTGCCTTTTAAAAAAAAATATTTATCTGTGAGGGGGCAAATGGCTAATCTCTTCTGCTGCATCTGCCCTGCTCTAACTTTCTTCATAAGCTGCTCACTCTGCATGTGGTGCTGTGCGAGACCCTACCCTTCCTTTGCTTGAGGAATGAAGCCCTAGCAACAATTAAAGAAACAAAAATAAAAACCTGGCCATTTTTTTCTGTGAATTTGGTCTTACATTCCCCTTAAGCAAAAGAAGGGGTGACCGGCTTGGTGCGACATGCAGCGTGAATGACTTATGAGAAGGTCTACTGAAATTAAGTGGCAGGGGAGGATCAAATTTTGCAGTGTGAATCTCTTCTGGATTTACATGCTGTGCATTATTCCGCCATATGGTAGTTGTGTCTGGACTCTCCTCTTTATAGTCAATTTTCTCTTTTTCTGTTGGGTGTCAGTGGTTTTCACCATTTATTACCTTGCCCAACCTTCCCCTCACGGCAGTCTTCCGCTCTGGCAGCGTATATGCATTGTTGCCTTCTTTGAATTCTTGTTTCCACTGTTGGGTCTGGAAGCATAGCTGAAAAACTCTCCAAATATCAAAAGAAAGCAAATTACGGATAATCGAAGCAAAATCAAATTTCCAATAGGAAAATCTCAACATAGCAGAAGGAAGAGTGCCTCGCCGAGAAAAATCATTGATCCCCACCAAAAGACACCGAAGTAAGTGGGACGTGGTGGCGGCTGACAAGAGAAGAATGGAGTATGAATGAACAGGAGAGGCCCCCCCCCCTTCTCTGAGGGAGATAGGGCACACGCCTTTCTGTTTCTGCCTTGCATGCTGCCAAACTTTTTCCCTGAGGGACACCCACTGAGTGTGATATCTCTGTCTCCGAGAGACCCTAACACAGAAGGCTGCGATGACTGCACAGAGTTCAAGCCCAAAACACTGCGATCATGGTAGAAGCAAAGTTAGGCACACTATGCTGTTCAGGGACAGAAGGAAACTTCCTTGCTGAGCCATTGGGCTATTGAGTGAGGAGGGGTACAGCATGGAGAAAAAAAAGCTTAGTGGTAAGGCTCGTATGTCGGAAAAGCTCATCGACTTCTAGTGGGAGCACAAGAAACACCAAGAAAAGCGTAGACAGGTAACACTGAAAAAGTAGGGTCAAGCGAGCCAAGAACATTGGACTCTAGAACCTAAAGGACTAGCTCAGTCCTGAAAATCTCACTGACCAAAGGCAAGTTGAGGTCGAAAGTTACCTTTGGGTCCCACTCAAAGGACATTGCAGGAGTTAAAGCCCCTAAAAACGCTGGCATTCTAAGGATAACTGAAGTTGAGACAAGCCCAAGAAGGTGACAGCCGAAACACCGGCAGTAGAGAATTCTGCACCGAAAGTGCCAAACTGTCTCTACACCGAAGAATTCGGTCACAAACTCAAACAAAAAAGGGGCGCTTTGAGACTGAAATTGCAGTGCTACTTCAAAAGAAGGGTCCATTTGATTCACCACAGGGAAATTAATCCTGTTCAAGGCAGTGTTTCTAATTGCTAGAACATCCCTTTGCAGGGTGTGAGCGAGCTGCAAGCACTCATTATACAGGAGCCATACCTGCAAATACACCAGGACTGGGTAGTCCTGAGTATCAACCCGCACTTTCTGCATAAGGTCATATATCACTTCCACATAAACTAGGCAATCAAGATACCTTTTTTTCTTTCAATAACCAGAAACGCAGTCCAAAAAAGCCCTACAAACACTTGATTTGCTCAAGGCAATAATGTCATACCAGATGCTGTAAATAGAGCTATTGACATACTTGATTTGTTGCCCAATAAATAGTTTTGCACATAATCTACCACCTGCTGCATATTTGACTGATGTTAACAAAAAATATTTCTAATGCAATTTGATTAAAGTGTTCATATAAATAAAATAAAAGCTACACCCAAACCTGATAATTAAAGAAGAGTAACTGGCCATCTTTTAGGTATTGACTGCTGTGGTTGGCCATTCAGTTAAAGCAATGAGTTTTTCCCCAGATTGCGTTAATGTAATAAATTGAGGGATGGTGGAAGAGCTTAAAACTGAAACCTGGAATAGTGTTCAAACAAGGGTGAAATAATTAAATAGTTTTCTTCAGCTATTCCTTAATCTACAAATGCTTTAAAGTTCTAGAGAGCAGTTTCTTACTGGAATGCCATGCAGTGCAAACCCAAAAACTAGTTTTAGACTAAAAATTAGAATTAAAGGGTACATACGCGTTTCTCCAGTCAATAAAAGGCTGTAAAGAGGTCTTACAAATTACAATTCTCTAAACTTGGAAACATTTGATCCCGAGAACCTTCCTTTGACACTCTTTTTTTTTTTTTTTTTTTTTTTTTTTTTTTATTTCTGTAATTTTTTATTGTGTATAAAAAAATATATATTTACATGGAGCATACATGAGTGGCGGAAAGAAGGAGGGGAAAAAAAAGAGAAAAAAGAGAAAAGAAAGCGCCGGGGGGGGGGGGGGGGTATAGTAGTATTGTCCTGCAATAGCTCGTTCCTTGCCATGGTGCGTGGGGTCGGATAGATCTACTAGTCCATGAAGGAAGAAGAAGTCCGTTATCCGAGTCTTGCTTGGCGTTGTCTTCTTTCCCCCCGTTGATCTGCCTGGTGGGTATAACACCCCGGACGATAGAGAGAAAGAAAGTGATAGAGGTTGGAGATAGGAGAGTGTACTTCCTAGCCGGTTTCTCTTGTTGGAGTGTCGGTCCCTGTGGTGTGTCCCTCAGTGGCTGTCTGGTGCCTGGTGTCTGCGCCTAGGGGGGTTTATGCGATGAAAGGTAGAGGTCTAGGGGCCTCCACATGTTTGATTGCCTGTGTGTTTTCGGTGTATATTTCGCTGTAATGTTGTCTGCCCCTCTTAGGAAGGTGACCCAGTTGAGCCATGCCTGTGGTGTCGCTTTTGTGGTGTCCTTCCAATTGCTTAGGATTATTATTATTTACAGTTATTTTACTCTGAATGTTTAAAAGCTTAATGTTACTTAGAAGTTGTTGGTATTTTCACGAAAGACTGAATTTAATTGTTGGTTAATACCATTTTGAATAGAATTTGCTAAATGTGGATAGAACTGCATTTTTTTCTACAGTGTTTAATCTCTTTGGTATTAATGTGTCAACATGTCACATTGGTTAGATAATTCAGACGTTGGTACATAATTTACTTTTATTCTACCTCGTTTGCATTTCCTTTGCTTCATAACTTAGCCAGTCTGGCAGTATAATTTGTCCATTGCTACCTTTATTGGCTGTAGTTATATTGAAAAGCTTATGGTCGTTCTTAATTTACCATAAACCACGGTTGTTGGCTTCGGTCAACCCAGTGTGGGCCAACATTAACAGTTCATAATATTTTGGCCCGTGACATGACCTGGTAGTGCCGCCTTTGAGGCAGAACCAGTTGAGTTTTGTAACCTCATCTGAAGTGATGATCTGGAGCTCAAAGAATATTTTGCTTTCTCATGTATGAGAAATGAGGAGACCGGAATGGTGCCCCTGAGAAACAAGGTGTTAAGGTGCAAGGTTTACAGATACATATGATATTAAACCTATTTTGTGCAGTATGCCAGTTTCTGCAGATACTCTTTTCAAAACTGGTGCGCCTGTGTATACAGTACCTCTTTACTTTGAACTAAAATGAAACCCTTCTTCAGCACACATTAGCAAATTGTCTTATACTTTGTGGAATAGTTTCTGAAAGCAACACCTTATTGATAGATTCCTTACTGTAGAATTACCTCCATGCGTCAGACTGGATCCAGAAAGTTTTCGTCAGCAGTACCCCTGCACGTCGGAAGGTGGTGCCAATCTGTCCATCGTCTGCGTCGTGGTCGCAGGGATGACGTGCCAGGTACTTAGATGCCGCCGTCACGCCCTGACGTCAGTTCTTTCTTTTTTCACACCAGCAAGCGCAGATCCGGGAAGAGCAGGTACCCCCAGTCTGAGATTTTTTGTCTCCATTTTTCGAGTATATTGACTCCTGGTGCTGAGTAGGGATGCCCGGTTTTAAGTCCTGCGGAGCCTGTCGCTGCTTGATGTCGGGGACCGACCCCCACGACGTGAGTCTCTACTGCCTGGAGCCCAACCATGACCCCTGGTTGTGCTCAGACTGTCGGGCCATGGTGCCGAAGTGGCTCCGAAAGTTGCTAAAAGCCCGGCAGTCGGCTCTGTGCCATACCAGGCCTCGGTCGATGAGGAAGTCGAGGGGCCGGTTGCGGAGCCACCATCACCATTCTTTGGGTTCCAAGTCATCACACTCTGGGTCGGGTAAGTAGAGGCACTTGAAAAAATGTCGAAGAAGCGTCATCGTTCTCAGACTTCCCCTCGCCGGTTGCGTGGCTGAGGACGGTACCACACCCGCAGCTCCGGAGGAGCCTCTGCAGTCGGCCCCAGCCTACCCCCCCCTTTCCGGGTCGGGTAGCGACTCCATGCCAGGTGCAAAACTTTCTTGCAGCCATGGCTGCCCTTCTTGGTCTGTCTGCCCCCGCCGGTGCGCCTTCAGGCCCCACAGACCCGACTGGGTGTCCTTGCCCTGTGCTGCCAGCCGGTTTGGCCCAAGCGCCGCCAGCGACTTCAGTCCCGGTGTTCCAGGACCCTCCTGGATCCATGCCTGGATCCCGGTCAGCGCCGGTTGACCTCAGGACTCCTCCACCGGCGTCGACTCCCCAGGTACTGCCTGTGATTTCTTCCCAGGTTTCAACCCCGAACGGAACACTGCGCTGGTCCGGCTTTCGTTCGAAGCGGACTTAATAGGCAGAGCAATTTCCCTGACTGTGGCGCTCTGCTGCCACGCCTGGCTGTGGTCCACTGGCTTTTTGGGGGATATCCAAAACACCCTTATGGACATGCCCTTTGATGGCTGGCACCTTTTAGACGACAAAGCAGAACATGCACTGGATCGCTTTAAGGACTCCCGGGCTACGGCCAAGTCCTTGGGCCTTTCCACCACGTGCACAGCTACTTCGCTTTTCATCCCTTTCGTGGCCACGGAGAAGAAGAATTTGTACTTGTACTTGTAAAGAGCACTATTCGCCAACTGGGGTGTCCTGGCGCTGTAACGCATACTGCTGTGGAACCCTTCCTGGCTTTTCCCTGTGAAATGTCCACTCCTGGGCACCATAGTAACCAAGAATAACTGTGGGTCGAAAAAGAACACCAACTATGTTTGTTAATGGTATCTATACCTGTTCAATGTATCCCATAGTATGTATATGGCATACAACGGGACTTGTCTGTGTGATAAGTTCCCATCAGTTACGCACACTGTACTGCCCTTTTGTCATCATTTGGGCCACTTCAGAGTGGAGAGTCCTTGTTGTAGACACTTTACACAGTTCTTAATGTGTGACGTCTATCTAGTTGTAATAAGGGACTCTAAGGGTGGTCAGCTAATATGTGTGGTAACTAAAAGCAGTGCTGAACACAGAAGAAATGTGAGTGATAGGAAAAAAGTGCTCTATTAAAATTTGGATAGTGGGCGCAAAACAACTTTATTCATGAGCCGTCCACTCCCAAACATTAAAAACTGTTAGTGCAAAGGATCAGTTTCAAACAGATATCTACTGGATGGTCAACATGTTTCTACAGTTTCTGTGATCCTACTGATATCTACTGCTTCCTCAGGACCATTAATAACGTTGCTACTGCTTCAAAAAATGTGCATTAAAGGAAACAAATGATAATATCACCTCAATTTGTCCTCTCACTCCTTCAGTATGAGAGGCATGCTCATCTCCTCACCTGGCCACACTCCTGGGCACCCCCAAGGTGAAGCCAGGCCTCCCAGCGCTGTTGGGGCCGTTGTGGAGATTAAGCAAGCTATTGCCCAGAGTTGCAGAGTGGGACCCATGATTAGAATAGGCACCGAGGTGAGAATTATCAGGTCCGAGGAAATTGAGCCCAAGACCCGCCAAAGCGGGAATTGAACCCTGGTCCCGGGCCAGACCTCTGCTTCAGGGTCTGCCACTCTAACCATTGAGCCATACTTCTCCACACCAGAAAGTGGAAGCGAACACGGAAGCGGCGACCCAACATGTTCGGTCAGCCACAAGCCACAGAACCAACATCAAGGTGGCCGCTGACGTGGGCCTTGCCGTGGCGGGACATGGGACCAGCAAGCGGGTCAGTCCACCTCCACCCCCGCAGCATCCGCCTCAAAGCCTTCCGAGTTTTCAGGCCCATCAGACGCCAGTGGGCGGCAGGATTCGCCATTACTTCAGACAGGTGGGTGATGCAAATTGTCCGAAGGAGCTACTCCTTCCCTTTCTGGACTACCCCTCCAGCCATGCCACCCCAGTACCACCGCATGTCTGGGGATCATCTGCAACAACAAGAGGAAGTTACAGCCCTCTTGGTCAAGGGGGCCATCGAGTGCGTTCCTGTGCCAGAAGTAGGTCGTGGTTGCTATTCCCACTACTTTCTGGTACCCAAGAAGGACAAGGGCCTGCGTCCTTTCTTGGACCTCGGGAACGTCCACCGCTTCCTCCGGAAGAAGTTCAAGATGTTGATGCTGGCTCAGGTCTTATCTGCTTTCGACCCTGGAGAGTGGATGGTAGCGTTAGACTTGCAGGACGCATATTTCCACATTCTTATCCTCCTGGCCCACAAGTGTTACCTGCGGTTCACAGTAGGCCACGAGCATTTTCTGTTCACCGTGCTCCCCTTTGGTCTTACCAGTGCCCCTCGGGTGTTCACGAAAGTGATGGCGGTGGTCGCAGCCCATCTACGCAGACCAGGGGTTTCAGTCTTCCCCTATCTCAACGACTGGTTGTTGTAGGTGGGCTTTCCCAGCACAGTCGTCTCCCACTCCAGACTATGGCCGGCCGACCTGCATTTGCTGGTGTTCTCCATCAACGTACCGAAGTCGCACCTATTCCCTCCCATCGGGGCGGTTCTGGACTCGACACAGTTTCAGGTTTATCTTCCTAAACAGCAAGTCCAGAATAATCAGGCTATGATTCCGATCTTTCAACCTCTATCCTTGGTTTCAGTTTGGTTGACCCTCCGACTGCCGGGCCTGATGGTCTTATATCCTGCTGGTAGATCATGCCAGATGGCATATGCGGGCTCTGCAGTGGGACCTGAAGTCCCAGTGGGCACAGCATCAGGGCTACCTGTCCGTTCACGTCCAGATCTCGGAGGGCACTGTACGACAATTGCAATGGTGGCTCACAAATCGCGGTTGGGTCAATGGCAGATCCCTCTCCCTTACCCAACCAGAGCACACAGTGGCGACTGATGCGTCTCTCCTGGGATGGGTTGGCCACATGGTAGAGGCGGCGATCAGGACTCTTGTCTCCGGCAGTGTCCAGTCTCCACATTAACTTTTTGGAGCTTTGGGCGATCTAACTTGCACTGAAGGCATTTCTTCCCTCTGTCCAGGGAAGTGTAGTGTAGTGCAGGTGTTCACAGACAACACCACTGCCATGTGGTACTGCAACAAACCGGGCGGGGTGGTGTTCTGGACTCTGTCAGGAGGTTCTGTGCCTCTGGACATGGCTTGAACATCAGAGCATTTCCTTGGTGGTTCAACACCTGGCAGGTTCTCTGAACGCCAAGGCGGACAAAAGCAGCCGTCGGTGCATGATGGATCACGAATGGCATCTGCATCCGGACGTGGTGCAAGGTCTTTTTCAGAAGTGGAGAGAGCCTTTGTTAGATCTATTCCCCACCGAAGAGAACGCGCAATGTCAGCAGTTCTGCTGGTGGGAATTTCCAAAGTGGTACTCTCTCTGCGACGCTTTTCGTCACAAGTGGACTTGCGGTCTGTTGTATGGCTTTCCACCTATACCACTTCTGCCCAGAGTGCTGGTGATCAGGCGCAACCTGGCCCAAATCATCCTTGTGGCTCCGGAATGGGCACGAAGATACTGGTATCCCGAGCTACTCAGCATGACCATCGATCTCCCGATCCGACTGACTCTTTGGGAGGATCTTCTGTCGCAGCAGCAGGGGACTGTCCTCCACCCGAACCGGTCTAGCCTCCACCTCCATGCGTGGAGATTGAGCGGCGACAGTTGACAGCTTTTGACCTCCATCCCGAAGTGTGTGATGTAATCTTGGCAGCCAGGCATCCCTCCACTAAAATGGTATACGCCAGCTGGTGGAACAAATTTGTGGCATGGTGCACAGCAAAAGCTGTGGATCCTCTTTCTGCCCCTCTTTCGGAGGTTCTTCTGTTCCTTCTTTCTTTGGCCCAGCAGGGCTCTGCTCTGGGCACTATCCAGGGCTATCTTTCGGCCATCTCAGCCTTTTTAAGGCTTCCTGATCAGCCTTCTCTTTTCAAGTCCCTTGTTTTAAATAGATTCTTGAAAGGCATTATGCACATGTTCCCTCCTGTCTCTTTCGTGATGCCTCAGTGGGACTTGAATCTTGTTCTGACCTATCTGATGTGTGCTCCTTTTGAGCCACTTCACAACTGTCCTCTTAGTCTTCTCACTTTAAAGACTGCTTTCCTGGTTGCCATCACCTCTGCCAGAAGAGTGAGTGACCTCCAGGCTCTTTCTTTTAAACCTCCTTTTCTTTCTGTCCATCCGGACAAAGTTGTCTCAAGAACACATCCATCTTTTCTGCCACAGGTTGTCACTGCCTTTTTCATCGTGCAAACCATCTTTGCCCACCTTCTTTCCGCCTCTGCATCCCTCAAAAGAGCAAGAGAGGCTCCACCGTCTGGACCCAAAACGTGTGCTCTCATTCTATCTGAACCGCACACAATAGTTCCAGGTGGATGATCAGCTCTCTGTGGGCTACGTTGGCGCCAAGAAAGTTCGGGCCGTGCACAAGCAGACTGTAGGAGCGCAGGTTCGATAAACAGGCAAGGAGGCTGTATGTATTTGCCAAGTGTTCTACTTTTATTGCCAGAAGTAACAAAAGTTGTAGATTCAAGAGGGTTTTCTTCAGCTTCACCTTCTGATGATGAACAAGATAGTGAGATAGTGGCCGATGGTCCTGGCTCCTCGTCTTCAGAATCACGGGGTTCTACCCGGAGGCTCATAAGAGGGAGAAAGAAGAGCCGTCAGAACACTATATCTTGGGGCTATTCAATAAGTTGTACCCGTCACCACACCTTTAGTACTCAGGCTAGATGGTGAAATTAAAAATGAAAAGAAGTGCCTGGAAAGGACTAAGTGAAGAGAGGGGAGGTTTGGGATAATTGTATAGGTACAAAGAAGTCTCCTAAAGTCGAAGTTGCCCAATTAACATATCAGTTCCACCTACTACTATCAGTTCTACTTTTATTGCCAGAAGTAACAAAAGTTGTAGATTCAAGAGGGTTTTCTTCAGCTTCACCTTCTGATGATGAACAAGATAGTGATATAGTGGCCGATGGTCCTGGCTCCTCGTCTTCAGAATCACGGGGTTCTACCCGGAGGCTCATAAGAGGGAGAAAGAAGAGCCGTCAGAACACTATATCTTGGGGCTATTCAATAAGTTGTACCCGTCACCACACCTTTAGTACTCAGGCTAGATGGTGAAATTAAAAATGAAAAGAAGTGCCTGGAAAGGACTAAGTGAAGAGAGGGGAGGTTTGGGATAATTGTATAGGTACAAAGAAGTCTCCTAAAGTCGAAGTTGCCCAATTAACATATCAGTTCCACCTGGTATTCGGTACTCTGTTCTATAACCTAAAAAAAAAAACACGAACAGAACACTCTACAAACAGCTTGGAGTTAATCTTGTCTCAGCTACACATGACCCAAAACAACTCGGCATTAAGCTTGTAGCTTAAAGGCAGCTACATATGACCCAAAACAACAACAAGGTCCCCGAAACAGTGAGCCACCCGCTCCCCAAAACAAGGTCCTCCAAAACAGCGAGCTGCCTGCACTGCAGCTAAAATCCACTAATGAAGCCCTGATTCCCCACCTGCCTCCCTCGTTTCCCCCTTCCATCCCAAGGAATGCTGGTACTCCGCTCTGCAGCAACTCTCCAGAGTTGCGGCCGCTCTCCAGCATCCTCCGGAGGACTCCGCCACTTCTCAGACCAAGGATCGTCCGGTTCTGTCTCCGCTCCTTGGGTCTTCTTCGGGTGCACAGCTACAGGGTCAGTCTTCTCCGTGCCGCTCGTCCAGCGTCCTCCTTCCTGGTTTTTCGCCCCCGGTTTGACCTTCTCCTTCCTTGCTTTTCATTGGAGCATATAAAGAGCTTCCGGGGCATTCTCCTCCCCCTTCCGGGTTCTCGTCTGCGTTGGTCTGTGGAAACACGAGACAACATGGATTTTGCGCTCGTGTGGGATCCTGGTAAGAGGGTCGGGAAAGTGGTAACGGTGTCTGTAGAGGGGCATCCGCCCAAGGCTCTATACTGGTGAGTCCCTCCTCACTCAGACCTTCTCCCACTGGGTAGTTCTGTGCATCAAAGAATACTTTTCTCTCTAGGAAGGAGCCTCCAGTGGGGCTACGCGACCATTCTACCAGGTTGATGGCTGCCACTAGTGCTTTGGGACAGGGAGTTCCCTTGCAGGACATTTGTCAGGCAGCCGTGGGCCTCGCTGCACAAGTTTACCAAGCACTATTGCCTGGACAGTCCACTCCGGAGAGGTGGCATCTTTGGCCGTTCTGTTCTCCAGGACTTTCTGGTGTGATCTTGGTTCGCAGACCCACCACCGGGGTTGGTATTGCTGGGGTATCTATTCTACGGTAAGGAATCTATCACAAATATGTTTCTTTCAGATGCACAAGTTACTTAACTTCGGTAACGCTATATCTGTAAGAAACATTAGTTAGTGATAGACTCCTTACCGCCCAACCCATTCTCCCCGTTCTGCGAATTGATTTCTAGGCTTAAGGTCATCCCGTTCAGGATCCTAGTTTCATTGCACCAGTGGTCAGGTTCTTGCATGGCTCAGCATCAGGGCGCGGAAAGTAGTGTACAGAACTGACATCTGCGCGGGCGACGTCTAAGTACCTGCCGCTACGTCATCCCGGTGACGAGGCAACGGATGCAGAGCAGACAGACGCCACCTTCCGACCCGCAGAGGTACTGCGGACAAACTTTCCGGATCCAGTCTGACGCCTGGGGGTAGTTCTACGGTAAGGAATCTATCACTAACTAATGTTTCTTACATCTATATTGTTACCGAAGGTAAGTAACTTGTGCTTTTATGCCATACACTTTTTTTGTAAATACTTGTTAAAACTGGAATGCACCTCTGTGTTAGTAAATAAAGCTTCAAGATAACAATTTACCAACCTCAGCCATTTAATTGAGATACTCACTTTAAAGATATTAGCTTCAAATTTGCTCCATAAACTCTTGCACAGTACCCAGATAACAGATTCTCAGGTACAGGTTGCGTTATGATTGTTAGTACCTCTGTCAGTCTCGATTGATAGTTTACCTGATTTTAATCCAGTGCCTCTTGTCATGTAAGTCTTTTTTTTTTTTTTTAAATTTTTAAAACCTTTATTATACAAGAGCACACAGCTATTCAGCCTAACATCCCGGAGGCAAGGCAGCATAGTATCAGGAGGACGATAGTGCAAAACAATTTACAGCAGAACATTGCAGGTTGTTTTTATTATTTTATAAAGATAACCAAAACCAAGAAAGAAACGCCAAAGGGCGCATTAGAAAGGCAATGGAGTAGAAAGGACGTGTATGAGTCAGTCAGAGGCAGAGGAGGTCAGGTAGAGAATCCATAAAAGAACGGATAGTAGGATGTAGAGGGGGGGAGGAAAGAACAGGAGAATTACAGTAAGTATGAAGCAGTTGGTGTCACAGGTTACGGTGACAGGTGTTCATCACGGGGAATAGGCTCCGGTGGTAAGCACAAATCGCCCCTGTATGCATTCCATGCCCCCCACACTTTGTTCCACGTTTGAGGCCTCCCCCTGGCAGCATACACCGTCTTTTCTCGGAGCATACACCAATCCATGTTGGCTTTCCATTGTACCACCAGGGGGGCCGCGGCAGAACCCCATTTCTGAGCAATATCTCGTTTAGCAATCATGTTGCCTAGTGTAGCCCAGCGAGTCTGCGCCGTGTTATAATCATTCGGTTCCCAGACGTTAAGGAGGCACCTCCGCGCCTCTGCAGCCAACTCAACGCCAGTCACTTCCCTCATTATCCGATGTACTCTCTCCCAGTAAGGGGCAATAACGGGACATTCCCACAGAATATGCATGAAGGTAGCGAGGACTCCGCAGCCACGACGACAAAGGCCATCAGGCGAGAAGCCCATGTGCACGAGCCGGGGGCCGGTGACATACACCCGGTGAAGGATCTTGAATTGCACTAGACGTAGACGCGAGGAAATGGCGACCTCCTTAGGGGAGGACACTGCACTCTGCCAGTCCTCGTCGTCAAGTTCCAGGCCATCCGCTACCCATTGTTCTCGCAAGCGCAGGAGGAGGTCAGTTCTAACATTGATCAGTTTCCTGTAGGACAAGGAAATGGCACTATCAGGCATATGGCCGTCTAAAATCCTGTCCTCCAAGGGGGAGCTTTCAGGGATTTCGCCCTCCGCTGGCCTAGCGGCGTTTAACGCGTGCCTCAGTTGGGCGTAGCGGAAAAACTCCGACCCGCCCAAGTGATACTCGGCCTGCAGTTGGGGGAAGGTCTTAACTTCTCCTTAAACAACCATGTCTTCCACCCTGGAGATACCTATAAGATCCCATTTATCAAAACCCTTGGTGTGCCAGAGTTTACCCAGGATATCAGAATCATACAGTGGGGTGAATCCAGTCAGTCTGCCCTGCCAACCCTGTATCTTAGCAATCGTCCGCCACGTGTGAACCGCTGCCTTGGCCGGGCCCGTGAGGCGCCGATCAAAGGACCTGGAATACAGGGCGCGGTAGTAGTTGCCACCACGCAAAAGCCATCTGTCCATTGCGTAGCCCGGGCTATACGCGGGGCCATAGAGGCCATGGTTGATGGCAGTGAGTTGAGAGGACCAGTAATACCGCCGTACGTCCGGCAAGGCGATACCTCCGTCGGACCACGGTAATGTGAGCTTCTGGATGGCGACACGAGGTCAACCCTCCCAGAGCAAGGCACGTTGCAGGCTCTCAACTTCTCGGAAGTAACGAGCCGGAACCGAGTCCTGAGTATTTTGTAGGGCATACTGGAACCTGGGCAGGGACATCATTTTAAACAATGCCGCCCGGCCCAGGAGAGAAAGCGGAAGCTTGCGCCAACTTTCCACATCTCTCCGCAGCCGCTGGAGAGGGGGAAGGAGGTTGCGGTCATATCGCGCCTTCGAGCTACCAGAAATGTAGATTCCCAGGTACTTAAAACCCTGTCCGGCCAGTTGGATATTGCAGCCTCTAGGGAGGCGCGGCGTGTCTCCCTTCAGAATGTAAAGGGAGGACTTGGCCCAGTTAATGACCAGGCCAGAGTGGCGCCCAAACAGCCGGAGCACGTCACATGCTACAATAAGTGACTTACAGGGAGAGGTAAGATAAAGCAGGATGTCATCTGTGTATAAGGAAACTCTATCTTCAAAACCCGGGGCCCAGGTGATACCATGCAGGTCCGGGTGTGAACGTAGCATGGCCGCAAGTGGCTCCAAGGCCAGTGCGAACAGGAGAGGTGACAGGGGGCAACCCTGTCTAGTACCTCGGTGAAGCGCGAAGGACGCTGACATGCGGCCATTGACTGTAACAGCAGCCAACGGGCAAGCGTAAAGAAGTTGCACCCAGCTCAGGAAGCCCGGTCCGAATCCAAGCTTTGCTAGCACCGCCCAAAGATAACTTCATTCAAGGGAGTCAAAGGCCATCGTGGCATCAAGGGAAGCAAGTACCACCGGCTCCTCCAGGGTGTGAGCTCTGGCCATGACGCCATGAAGCCGTCGCAGGTTAAGGGCAGTGTTACGGCGGGGAATAAAGCCCGATTGATCCGGGTGCACCAAATCACTAATGACTCCGATCAACCGATTTGCAAGCAGTTTGGCTAGGATCTTAGGCTCCGCGTTGAGGAGAGAGATGGGACGGTAGGATCTGCAAACGTCTCTCGGCTTCCCTTCCTTGTGAATAACCACAATAGTGGCCAATCGTTGATCCAAGGGGAGGAGGCCCTCCTCCCGAGCCCGCAGGAACATGGTCCTCCGATACGGGGAAACCACATCCGGTCGAATCTTGTATAACTCGATCGGAATACCATTGGGGCCATTCGCTTTACCCGACCGCAAGGCACGGATCGCCAAGGCAATCTCGTCCGCGGTTATGTCCCGATCCATGTCGGCACGTTCCTCGTCAGAAAGACACGGGAGGTCAATCGTCGAGAGGAACCCGGCCGAGTCAGCCTCGGAGCGGTCTGAGCTAGAAGTATAGACACCCCGGAAATAATCAGCAAAAAACTCGGCAATGGCACTTGGGTCCGTGACCGTCACTCCGTCCTCGCCCAAGATCTCCGGCACCACCCGACTAGCCATCTCGTGCCTGTCCAACCAGGCCAGCAACTTTCCGGCCTTGTCCCCAACGTCATGAATGCGGCCTTGCTGTTCCTTGGCCAGAATAAGGGCAGCATTCGCGGCGAGATCATGGTACTCCGACTGCTTAAGGGAGAGGTCGTGCAAAAGAGAAGGGTCGGGCTCAGGCCCCAAGCGGGACTCGAGGTACAGAACCTCATCTTCAATATGCGCAAGGTCGGCATCCCGAACTCGCCTGGCCTCCGCAATGAAAGCAAGGGCCTCACCCCGCAACACAGTCCTGAATGCCTCCCACAAGGTGACAGCCGAGCCAACTGAGCCTACATTTTCGGAGAAATACAGGTCGATGGCCTTGGCTAGGAGCGCACGCGTCTTGTGATTGCGAAAATACCAAGGGTTCACCGCCACCGGACGGCTGGACAGGACAATGTTAAAATCAAACGAGACCCACAACGGGGAGTGGTCTGAAATACCCCGTGCCAGAAAACGGGCCTCAGACACGGCAGGTGCATGCGCCGCCAGGGTAAGGACATAGTCTATACGGGACAGACTTCCGTGGGCACTCGATAGGAAGGAAAATTGGCGGAGCGCGGGATGCAGTAATCGCCAGCAGTCCACCAACCCCATGGAGTCTAGGAAGGCAGGCAACCACATTTGGGAACTACGGAGATCTCTCGGCGGTTGGCGGTCCAGGGAGCCAGAGCAGACTGAGTTGAGATCACCCCCCATTATCAATAGGCCCGAAGGCAGGGACAAGATGGCGCCACCAAGGTCTTGAAAGGTGTTGGATTGCAGGCCCGGGGGAACATAAACCGAAAGTAGCGCTAAGGAATGCCCCTCCCATCTTCCCGCCACAGCGGCGTAGCGTCCCCTCTCATCAAGCACTGTGACGTCTATCTCAAAGGGAAGGGACGCACGCACCAGGATACCCGCCCCCCCGAGAACCTGAGGAGAACCCCGAGTGGGCCACCATTTTGTAGCCTTTACGATTGAGGGCCTTGCAGGAGTTCCCTACCAAATGCGTCTCCTGTAAAAGCACAATATCGGGCATATGTCTCTTTATCAGTTGAATCACCACCCCTCTCAACACGGTCACCCAACCCATTAACATTCCAACTGACCACTTTTAATTTCCTACCCCCCATCGTCCGGCAACCCGCCCCACCCGACCCCAGCCAACTCAGTCATCGAGTAAACAGTAATAAACACAATCCATTGCCTCAAGAAAAAGGAAGATAAAGAACGAACAAACAAATAAACTTGCATAGTTGCACCCCCCACCCTGCACCCCTGCATATGACTAAAAAGGCCCCCCAACCAGCAGTGTGCCTGTCGCCCCAAATACTACTCTACAAGAAGAGACCCAGAGGAGTAAGGAATCTCCGCGAACACCCCCCGCCACCCTCCATGTACGAACAGGAAAGTCAACAGGGTCAAATAAAACAATACCCGATAGTCACATGAGGCGGAAAGACCAAGCAACGGTTTTCCCACTGTAGAGCCAAGTCTCATAGGTCAGGGCCACCAGCAGCACCTCCATCATGATCGTCCTGAGCGTCTTGATGCGGCGACAAAGTGTCCAACCAGTCACTCACATTCTCGGCAAAGTCAAAGAAAAGGGCCCGGCCCTCGTGTTCGATCCGGAGCTTGGCAGGAAACATCATGGAATATTTGTACCCCAAATCCCGTAGTCTCCGCTTCACCCCGGCGTAGCTCTGGCGCTGCCGCTGTACTGTCCTGGTAAAGTCCGGATAGAAGTGGATGTCGGCGTTCTGATACTTAAGCGGTCCATGTCGTCTGGATGCCTGCAGGACCGCGTCCCGGTCGCGGAAATTGAGTAACCGAGCCACGATGGGTCTAGGTGCCACGCCCGACTTCGGCGGGCCACCCGGCACCCGGTGGGCTCGCTCCACCGAGGAAAAAGTTGCTAAGGCCAGGCGGTGCCAGATGGGTCTTTATAAGTTCTTCAACGAGGAGGTCCGTCGCCGCCTCCTCCGAGCCCTCCGGGACACCGACAATGCGGACGTTTTGCCGCCTGGCACGGCTCTCAAAGTCCTCCAGCCTTCTTGAGAATTGGTCCGCGGTCCTCTGCAGGTTCCGGACCTCTGTTTGTAGGTCCGAGACATCGGCCGTCAGGCTGGAGGTCTTAATGTCCAGAATTTTGACTCGATCATTAGTCTTGCCCAAGTCGGCTCTAATGAGAGTCAGGTCAACGGCCATAGTGTCCACCTTGTGTGTCAAGACCTCATGTTGTTGTTGCATGTCCGCCCGGAAACTAGTAATGGCTCCCATAATGTCGCCCAGGGTAGGCTCAGAGCCGTCGGGCGAGCCCGAGGGCGGGAGGTTCTTGGCAGAGGGTCCGGTAACAGGTGGCGTCTTCGGCTGGGTATAGCGCTCAATCCTGTTCTGTTGCGACTGTGCTTTGCCGCGGACGCCTTTGCCCGATGTCTTGTCGGGGTCCCCTCTGCCCGCCATGTTGGGTCCGATGAGGACAAAGGGCTGTGCCAGGCAAGCCCGAGCCCAGCGAGCAGGATATCGTGTCCGGGCTGGACAGAAAGAGGCCGTCTCAGGAACGCACTGCGGGCGCTAGTATCCCGCCGGCGGAGACAAGCAGGCACTCCGCAGATCGATCGTGCGTAGTGACGGAGTCCGGAGAGACAATGGCACAACACTGGCACGGAGTCCCACTCGACGTAGCTCAGCGTAGGAAGCACCGATTTGTAATCGGAAAACGGCTCTCGCCTCAGTAGACCATCAGCAACAAAAATCCACCCTCGTGGATCAGGATTTCAGACAGGATATCTAAGGAGGGTCGGAAGGTCCGCGGAGCTCCGAGCTTACGCGGCCATCTTGGTTGCCCGCGAAGCTCCTCCCAGTCATGTAAGTCTTTGTACGTTAGTAACAAGTTTACATTGTTCATTTATTTGATTTGAGTAACCACATTTTTTGTTTTTTGTTATGCAGAAAATTGGATGCAAACGTGTTGTTGATGCCCATGGGCGGTTTCCTTCCATGATTGAGTTTGGGCAGTATGAAATCCAGACCTGGTATTCTTCACCTTACCCACAGGAGTATGCCAGGTACAGTCACTGTTCTTCTGTTACTTCACTCTGCATTGGTATGGGACAGCTTTTCTGCTTTTACAATCCTTTTGTTATGTCAGAATCGTGCATCATGTTTGGTTTGGTATGTTTTATTTTGAATGTGGTACACACTGTACAGCTTCATTGCTTCTAGGCGTTCCGGCATTGGTTTTGGATACATAGTGGTATGGTGACAACATAGCTTGTAAAACAGAGGACATTGCAAGGCTATATTAGTTAAATATGATGCATAGCTCTGGATTGCGGAGCTATGCCTGGGTGGCACTGATTATAATGACCGTGTCCAATAGATCTTTGAGGATTAATGAAAACGACTCAGTGTAAAATTAGACGTGGACATCACATAATTGTACAGGTGGAGCATAGTAGAAGAGATACATTGGGGAAAAGAGGTAGAAGATGCATGGAACTGGCGTAGCATCATTCAGATCTTAAATATCAAACTAAATTGCATCAGTGACGGAGAGTGGCTTACTTTGTAGATACTTGACATGTAGAATAGATCTTATCCGCTGTATACTGTACAATTGCATAATCGCTTACTTAAGGAAATAACCAGGTCGGTCTAGTAAATCCATTGTATTGATGTGTGGAGCTGAAAATTATAGTGTACATCTTTGATTATTTGCCAGAGCAAAGTGCAACCCTGTCCCCTGGATGACTATATATCTGATTGACAAGAGTAACAACTCCATTGTCACTTCTTAGACTAGCCCAGATCAAGACCTTTTCCTTTTTGTAGAATTTAGTGAGCAATATACCTAGAAATAAAGGCTAGTCGTGCAACTATTTTATTTTTTTAGTGTTCAGAGGCTGATGTGTTTTGTTCTTGCTGGTCTAAAACTAAAGCACATGTTTAGGTTAATAATTTAAAAAAGGCAATCTAAGCTCAAATGTGGGAAGGATAGTGGAGTGCTGAAGCTATCCCTCAACACTTCCCTGATTGTCTCAAAAGGGAGATATATCCTGAGCTTGTTTCATCATCAAATACAGTCCTGAATAAATCAGTCGAAGGTCTTATTTTTATTTTATTTCATAAAATTTCCTCAAACACAGTCCCAGCCGCCAATACGTGTTTCGTCTTTTGTGGTGTGGACCAGTCTTCCTCGGGGCTAGAAATTCATAATAAATGAAATCAGTGTTCCAACATAATAAACATAAAACTGTTGTCAATCACAGCAGTTTAGAGTCAAAACTCAAATGTGGAAATCTAGTGACGAGTAATAGAGGAAAAAGACAAAGCGCTCCAAAAACCAGAGTGAATATAATGATAGAGAGATCAATCAAACATGATATATCTCAACCATTATTCAGTGAAAAACTCCATCCGTGTGTGATTAGAAACATACAGATCAGTATTCGTTGTGTGGTATTGAAAAATAAAATAAACAAGACAAATTGTGTGTGATGATTGAAAGCATCAACCTAAAGGGACGAAACACTAGAATTTTTTTTCTTTCAAAAACAAGAGTAGAAAAGAACCACCGATCTGTGATTAGAAGAGATCAGAAAAGCTCCTCAGTTCCCAGAGTTGAATATGTAGACAAAGCGTGCGCCCTGTACGGGTATAGATGGATCCAAACCTAAAAAGGAAACCATCACCAAGAACTCACCTAAAGCTATAAATGTTCCCAAATTAGCCGCAAAGTATACAGGTCACTGCTATATAGATTCACAGAAGCAGAGTCTGCAGAACAAGAAAATCGAATATTAATATCCATGTTTGCCACTCCACTGAAAAAAATATGAATCCAATAAAGGTAACTCACTTATCAAATTATTGTGCCATGAGACAGAATATGTAGCCTCCATATTCTGCTGGCCATAAGGAAGTCTGTGGTCCGCACCACAAAAGTCGATACACGAGCTGGGCTGTGTTTGGGGAATTTGTTTTAAATAAATGTAGAAGACCTTCTCGACTGATTTATTAAGGACTGTATTTGATGGTGAAACAAGCTCGGGATATATCTCCCTTTTTTCTGAACGGTATAGATTTTCTATACCATATGGTGGATGGCCGTCGCCTTATCCTTGGAGCTTCTGATATCTTTACTGTATTAATGTTTTCTCATTCTCTGCGCAATTGTCACTCAGCCATCCGTTCCGTTCAGTATTCTCTGATTGTTTAAAGGATCCAAAAAAATACTTGTGCTCGATAATATACTTAGATTGGGTCTGTGTATGTAAGAAATCGTGCCTCTGATACAGAGCGCAGAAGGTGGGCCTGTATAGCTGGTGTTTTACACTCTGTACATCACTTCAACCTTATGATGACAGTTTAGAGCTTGATTCCAAGTTGTTACCAGATAGCCATATCTCCCAAAGCACAAACATCTCATTCTTAGGATTGCTTTGTTTACACACCAGAGTAAATTGGAACTTTAGTTCTGTTGCAGTGACTTCACACTGTAACCCATAGAAAGCATTAGCTTGTTAAATGAAAGTCTAGGGTTTAAAAGATGGTTCTGGGGACATTAAGGTATTTGGTAGCCATGCTCTGCCATGTTAATTGGGTCTGAATTTGATGTCTTTGCTGCCTTCCTATCCTCCCAGTTTAGATTATGCAGTCATTGGTTTAGCTATGTGATGAGAAAATATATAAATTTCACTGATCGTGTACTGTAGTCTTCAGTGAAAGGCTACTTGCTCAACGCACACTAAATTGCAACTTTAGTCTTATCACTTCCATCATGCTGCTTTCATAATATAATAATTTCGAAAGTTACATTTCACTTATGCAACGGCATTCAGGTGTGGCATATTGTTGCTTGCTTCTCCCATATCCAGCGTTTTGTCACCATGTTATGATTTAAAAGCTCTATTTCAAGGACCTGAAATAACATAATAAACGTAGGAAAATAGAGCTGTATTTGTGTACGTTTTTTAGACCTCACCTTCAGCGTTTGTTTTTTGGAGATTTCAATCAATCAGTCAAAAGAACATCATTGTACATCTTGTTTAAAAATAATGGTTGAATTAAAACTGATTGTGTAAAATATTTGGTACAGCTAAAACAAATAGGACTGTTTCAACCCTTAAAAGATCGTGTAATTGATCAAAATATAATCAATATTGGTTGTTTGGCAGTGCAACTAGTCTTGATACAGTACAAGAAGCAGACCATGTTACCAGGATAGATTGTAGAAGTAGTCACTGTAAAGGACAGCGATTTTGGCTTTGATATAGTTTTTTGAAAAGGATAAACTATTACGTGTACAATTCATAAAGACCTCCTGCAAAGTTAATTAATAAGCTGGCACGGGTCTTCTGTGCTACCCAAAGGGATTTGCAAACAGTGTAAAGTATCATTAATAGACTTCAGTCCTTTTTTTCGGTGCCATCCGACGCAGTTTCGAAGCTCCCTTCCTCGTCCCTGAGACTTGTACCTCAGAATGTTTCAAGTGTGTAAGGGATGTCATCCCCGCCCACCCCCCTCCCCCCAAACTACAGGCTTCAAGCCCTGTCAGGACTATCGCACAGAGGTGTCTGTGACTAATATCCACCAGGTATGCTTGAGGTGCCTGGGGCAAGCTGCGACTCCAAGGCCTATGTCAATGAACCTGAAAACTACCCGGGGCCAAGAATAGGTTGCTACAAGTTGCAATTCACATCCAAAGTTTTCCCGGAGGCTGGTATTTGTCATGCTTCAAATCTTGGGGTAGATCTAAAAGGGAAGACTTAATGTTGAAGTGGGATTCGGCTCTGTTGTGCCACCCTCATTCGTCTGAGCAGGCATGGGGGCAGCACCACTATTCTCTATCTCGCTCCTGAAGTCACCTGACTGAGGAGCTGATCCTGCAACTTGTTCTCGCACTAGACAAGTGTCCTTGCCAAATGCCACACGACATCAGCTTGAAAAGTTTGTACAACAGTGCTACATCTCTTTAGATCCTTTCTGACTTCCTCTGGTGCCCCTTCGGGACCCAAGGAGCTGTGAGGTCCTACATCTGGGATACCACTGGTGCGTCGCCCTTGGTCCCAGGTTGACTCTATGAACCAGTCATACCTCTGGCTTCGCTTCCAGCCCACGACCTGTGCTGGCCATGGGTTCTTTGATGCCCTTGATGACTCAGTTCGTGCTGAAGGAGGAGGAACCAATCGTTCAGTCCAACAAATTCTGCGCTGGTCCCAAATCCAACCAAGGTGCCACTTCCTCTGTTGGACGTTCCTTTTCCTCAAGGGAGGCAGCCCATCTTGCACTTCCTTTTTGCCACCAATCTTGAAGACTGGCTAGGGTGATTAGTTCGCTCAGCTCTAAACCAATGACAATTGGTATGAAGACTTGCAGGAGGCAAGTGGCCTCAACATCTCTCCAGAGACGACCCTATTTCCTCCTACTCGACCCTCAACACAGAATTCCACTTCCTGCGCTCTGGTTATGCATAGGGTGGCTAAAGTTTTTGACCTCCACCTCCCCAACAGGCAGGTCAAAACACATTTTTTGACGGAGGTCCTACAACCTGGACAGAATTCTTATGAGGCTCTCCTGCCATTTAACAAGGCATTAACAGGCAACTTATTAAGGGCTTGGGCCAACCTGTGCTCTGGGGCTCCTGTCAGCCAAGTTCCCATGTGCCTCATCCTGCTCAAAGTGACCCTGCTTTTCTCTCCCAGCATCCTTCACTAGATAGCCTTGCTGTTCAGGCCTCCACGGTTGGTCTAATCCAAACAGGTTTCCCTCCACTCCTCCTGACTAGATGTCTAAATTGTGGAAAGATTTGGCAAGATTGTCTTTTATTACACCATTATAGCTTTCTGCTCTGTCAACGCCAGCTGCTTATTTGGAGATTTCTCTAATTTCCTTTGGAATACGGGCGCTCAAGTCCTCCCAGCTGTTCATGACTACCTATGCCCTGTCATGGCCCAGACCATTATAGATGGTTATGATGCGGCCAAGTTCACAATTCGTTGTGGCTCTGACTCCACTGATTCCATCGGGCAAACTATCGGTACCAGTTTTGCCATTCACTGCCATGCGTGCATGCGATCTACCAGGTTCTCTAGCGACATCTAGTCCTCACTGATGAACATGCCCTTCGATGCTACGCGCTTGTCCGGGGATCCGGCTGACTCCGCTCTTGAGTGGCAAAACGGAACCAGGGCCTCTGCCCTTCCTCACCAACTGTACCAGTTTCAGCACTCCTTTCCCAGTTTTGGACGAGGCACCCCTTGCCTCCAGCCTGTTCAACCCCCTCAGGTGACCCAACAAATTTGCGGCCCCGTTGCCCTCTGCCCACGCGGCCAATGTCAGCATGCTGCCCATTCTACCACCTCCCACAACATCTGCCAGGCCTCTTTAGCATGACCTTTGTTGTAGCGCGGCCACCCGGTTGGAGACCAACGCCAATAATGCTTTCTGGAATGGCAGGAGATCACTTCAAACATGTGGGTCCTACAGATAATTTGCAAGAAATATGCACTCCAGTTCATTCCACCCAGCTGCACCTTTCACCGTCCCTCCTACAACAGACCAAGGACCATCTATCTTTCCATTTTGCAGCAGGAAGTGCAAGCCTTTTTGGCCAAAGGATCTATTGAGGAGAAACTGGTGCCAGAAGTATGGCATGTTTGTTATTCTCGCTACTTTCTAGTGCCTAAAAAATGACTGAGGTCTACGGCCTATATTGGGTTTGTGCCCCCTCAATGCCTTCCTCTGAAAAGAGTTCAAAATGTTCACCCTGACCTAGGTCGTGTCTACATCCAGACTCCAGGACAGAAGGCAATCGATGGATCTGCGGGAAGCCTATTTTCATATTCCCGTCTTTGTGCCCATCAGCATTACCTGCGGTTCATAGTGGGACCGGAGCATTTGCAGTTTGCTGTGCTCTGCTTTGTTTACACTAATGGCCATTGGGTGTTAACGAACAAGATGGTGACAGCTCATCTTTGAAGGTCTGGGGTGCCATTCTTCCCCTTTCTCGATGACTGGGTAATATAGGCGGGCTTGCCCCAGGCAGGCGTCGGCCACCTCCTGTCTTCTTAAGGTTTCCCTATCAATGTGCCGAAGTTGCACCTTACTCTTCCTCCGACTCTACCCTTCATCAGAACCATCATGGTTTGGTTATGTGCCTTTCCTGCTGGAAAGAGTCCAGGACTTTCAGGCTATGATCCCGATCTTTCAGCCTTTGTTCTGGATTTCAGTGAGATTCTCTGGCGCTGCTGGCTTCCTCCATTCTGCTGGTCAGACATGCCAGGTGGCATATGCATGCTCTGCAGTGGGATCTGTAATCCCGGAGAACCCACCATCATTAGGACCTCTTACCATGTTTAGGTTTCGGAGGAGACTGCAAAAGAGCTGCAGTGGTTGTTGCTGGACAGCGATTGTGTAAGCAGCAGGCCCTTCTCCCTTTCCCGACCGAGAGCTGTGTGTGGTGACTGCATCACTTCTGGTTTGGGGCGGCCATTTGGGAGAGGTGGAGATTGGAAGCCTCTGCCAGTTACACGTCGAGGTGGCGCAAGGTCTCTTTCACGAACGGGGAGAGCCATGGCTCTGTCTGCTTGCCACTACTGAGAATGCACAATGTCTACACATCTGTGCTTTGGAGTTCCCAAGGTGCGTCACGTTGAGAGATGCGTTTCGCATCGAGTGGAACTTGGGACTCCTGCATACCTTTCTGATAATACCACTCTTGCCCTGAATTCTCAAGAAAATCAAGACAGGCTGGGCCTACTCATCCTAGTGGCTCTGATTGGGCATGGATGGTGTAGTTTCCAGACCTCCTGGGCTTGACAAAATGGCTTTTAATCAGGCTACCCCTCTGGGAGGGTCTGCTGTCACAGCAAAAGGGCAGAGTTCTGCACCCGGGCCTTTACAATCTTCACTATTATGCTTTAAGATTGAGCTGCGACAGCTGAACACCTTTAACCTTCCTCCAGGTGTATTTGATGTAATCTTGGCACCCATGTGTCTCTCAATGAAAACTGAATATATGCCGGTTGTTGGGATACATTTGTGGCTGTTTGCGGCACATTGCAGATTGACCCTCTCCATGCCAAGTTATATGTTCTGCTCTTTGTTCTGTCTCTTGCCTGGCAGGGCTTTGGGCACAGTATAGGGTTATCTTTCTGGCACTTCGATTGCCAAATTAGTCCACACTGGTTGATTCATCGGTTGTAATGTGGTGTTTGGAAGGTCTACAACATATTTTTCCCCATTCTCATTTAGTGATACCCTTGTGGGACTTTAATCTGGTCCTGGCGTTTCTGATATGCACTCCATTTTAGCAGTTTCACAGCTGTCCCTTGTGGCTTACAATTCATACTTGTATCTTCATCCCCTCGGCATGACGACTGAGGGAGCTTCAAGCTCTGTCAGTCCTCCATCTACTACCTTCTTTCCAAACAACCCGGGTCTGCACACTCTGGCATCCTTCCTGGTGAAAGTTGTGGCACTGTTCCATGCCGGTCAAATAATGACGCTGCTCGTGTCCCTCATCCTTCTGAGAATGAGACTCCATTGATTGGACCCCAAAAGAGCTCTAAGCTTCTACAAAGACCGTATCAAAGAACACACGGTGTATGATCAGCTCTTTGTGGGATTCTCTGGAGTGGAAAAATGGTAAGGTAGTTTAAGGAGAATAGTCTCTCAATGGTTGTGCTCTTCATTAAGATCTGCTGCACATTGGTCAAAAAGTAGCTTCTGGAAGGACTGCATGCTCATTCTGCCAGGGCCAAAGCTGCTTTCACTGTTAGCATTCAGAGTCCCTGTCCTAGATGCCAGGCATCTACTTTGGCGACCCTTCTTGTTCATCAAGCACTATTGTCTGGACAGTTAGCTTTGCTGAGAGGAGCATTTTGTCCAGTCGTTCCTGTAAGACTTTATGGTTTGAGTTCTTTCACAGACCCACCTCTAATAGTACTGCTTTAGTAGCTATTCAGAAGGTGAGTAATGTGCTGCTAATCACTATTATAAGAACAAGTTACTTACCTTAGGTAATGCTATTTCTGGTAAAGATTCTATTTAGCTTTAGATGCTTCACTGCCCTCCCATCCTCCCGATTGTGTGTTTGAACTCTAGCCTTTATTAAGATCCCTAGTCAAAAAATCTGCTCTGTCTACCAGTCTGCATCTGGGGGCACAAATAGTCTCCAAAGCAAGTGACGTCCATGCACAGGAGTGGCACCTAGATATGTACTGCATGTCATATGTTAAGCCGCAAGGCGCCACATCCCGGGACTCAAAAGTACTGCTAAAACAAGTCTGAAGCCTGGGGAATACTCAAAAGGTGAGGGAACTGTGGCTAGTCTATACCAGAAAGACCATTACATAAGGTAAGTAATTTGTTCTTCCAGTGCTACTTTTCAAAAATCCTTATTTTTAGTTGATTTCTATTTGGACAGAGTGCAGTGATTGTTTGAAGCATAGATGACTGCAAGCTAACACCTTTGACAACGGGGTTAATTGCAGTAACAAACACTAGTTTTGTGCTGATCTTGTATCGAAGGTAAATCTCTAGTCTCTTCAGGCTAAATTAGTTACTATGTCTCGAAATATTGGGCACATCTTTGACTACGTTTCTGCTACTCTGAGTTGGCATGACCCATCTTTTTCAAGCTACCTTCTAGTTACCACAGATTTTAGCTTTCTTTCTGGTAGGGATGGGTAAGTATACAACATATGCTCTTAATGTTTCCTGTCTGGAGTAACCGTGACTGCAATATTGGTTCCTGAAATTTTGCCCTTTGTCTGGGGATTAGCCATCTTTGTTTCAAATCTTTTATTTTATTTCGTTATTACAATACAAAATAATACATAAATACTGTACACAGCCAGGCACATGCTTGGTGTGCTGCACAGAAGAAAGAGTTGCAAGATAACCAAAACATTACCCCACCGTTTCCCCCCTCCCTCCTCTCTGTACTCACTACGACATAGCGCTTTTAGGCATAAAGACCCTCTCGTGTCCTGCCCCTGTGTTTCTTCCCACCTCTGTTGTGTCTTGTCAGTTTGCGCCGTCGGTCGCAGCAATCCTAGATCTATAGTGCATGTCTGTTCATAATATTCAGCAGAGCACAGCGCTATGTATGGTTGCCACAGTTCTCAATAGGTGTCTAGAACCCTTAAGCTGATGAGTCAGTTGTTCCATACACTGTGTGTCAGGAGTTTCTCTGTCTCCCAGTGCGCGAGAATGGCTTGGAACGCTACTCCAAATGCCAGCCCAAAGTGCCACCCCCTCTGAGATCTAAAAGGAAAAATCAGGGTGGGAAACACCCAGGATAATGTATGCTGGAAAGCGAGGAAGCTATGTCAAAATGTGACAATGCCAGTGTGACCGAGAGGTTCAGAGCTGGCGATTTCTGACGGTTGATGCAGAAGCTCGAGACCTATCCAAACTGTCTCAGCCGGCCTTCTGGAAGGCCGGCAGGGCCAAGCGGGTCTTCGAGCATCTCATCTGCGTAGAAGCTAATGGTATGCTCCCTGCACCCCCAAACCTCACCCCAGAAATATGTGGGTCATTGTGCACCCTCTTTGCCAACTGTTCCAAATCGATAGCAAATAACTGGCGCCCTATCATTTCCTACCAATTGGAAAGGGGGCATATGCCACTCCATTGATGAGCACTGTTGCTCTATTATTACCATAGTTTTTGTCCCTGATGCCAAAATGGGTCAGAGTCTTATAAATATGGCCAATGCATCCGATCAAACTATTTTTCAGCGTCTATGGCAAGAGGCATTATTTCCCTCAATGAGAGCTTAGCTTTGTCCACCAAGTGGATAATTAGCTTAATGTTCTTTGCACAGTGGTGATGGGGAGCAAAGCCTGACTGGGCAGGATCCACTAGGCCTGACATAAGGACCCTCACTGCGCTACTAAAATGCTGGTCAACATTATGGCATCCACATTTATAAGTGAGATGGACTGAGAAGAGCCACACTGTCGCCTGTCTTTCCTAGGTTTAGGTATAACAGTAATAGAAGCCTCGAGCTGGAGGGCGGGAGAGTGCCCGCATACACCATGGAGTTAAAGACTCTACTGAAGGTAGGAGCGAGTGACTTGCAGAAGGTTTTATAAACAGAGCAGGAAAGCCATCTGGGCCCTGGGATATTTGAACTTTCAGGCACGCAGTGGCCACTATGATTTCATCTTTACGAATGGGCTGATCGAGGTAGTCCGCCTGTTAGGGTGTCAGTAGGGGTGTGTGTGTGTGTGTGTACCCTGAAGATAGGCCCAGGAATCAGCAGGTTGTAGGTCCTGTGCCTCATACAGCTATATTAGAAATACCTGAAGGCGGAGGCTATAGCTACATCCCCTGTAATTGTACTACCGTCCAGCTGAAGGGTGGCCTCTACTCTCAGCCTGACCTTTAGCTCCTAACGTATTGGCCAATAATCGGCCACATTTATCCCCACCCCCCACATAGGAGTGCTGCAAGCAGAGCACCACATATTCTGCCCTATCTAAATCTAAGCTGCGGAGCTGCTGGTTTGCAGTCTGCAGCTGTCACCGGATCCTTGGGGCCACTGTACTTTTATGGATAGTCTCCAGTTTCCCCACCAGTTCCACGCTTTGCCCCTTGCGTAGTTCCTTTTTGGCTGCAGCGATGGCAATGAGCTCTCCTCCTTCTTAGGGTCTCTCATAGGGTGGATATGTAAGTGTTATCTGTGTCCGTTAACTGCTAGTCAGCAATCGTCTGCGTAATGTGAACCACAATGTCTGGGCTATGAGGCAAACTTTTTTTCAGCCACCATGGGCGAGAGACCTGATGCAAAGGGTTCACCTGCAATATGAAAATCACTGGGGCATGATTCGATCGTTTCCTAGGTTCATTCTCAGCTGCTGCAAACTGGGTTTGGATATTTCTTGTGTCCCAAAAAAATAAATTAGTATGCAGAGAAGTTTTATGTGCATGGGAGTAGAAGGTGTAGTCTCTAGTATGCAGATGTGCTACCCCCCACAGATCGCTCAAACCCACCTTTTGGAGCCACCTTACTCTTTAATGTGAAAGGGCTCCTGATTGGCAATAGTGATGCCCTTACCTGTTGCCTTTACTCATTACTCAGTTGAGGTCTGCCCCGATCAAAACAGTCTGGTCTGGGGATGCCTAAACATCAGTTATGGCCCTTTTTAGAAGTTGCTCCTGGTTGTCATTAAGAGCAAATATGGAAGCCAGGGTGAGAAACAATTCTTTTTTGTACCTGACATGCTAACAGTTGCCCTCGCAGCTCTGCAATTTTTGCACCCCACCTCTCCACTGAAGGAGTGGGAGAAAATGGAAATGGCGCCTGTCTTTGTAGGATTAGGGGTTAAGTACTTTTGCAAGAAACAACGTTATTTCAATCTGTGCCACTTTCCTGATGACAGGTGTGTCTGCTGAAAGAGGCAGACATACCCTCTGGCATGCTGTAAAGAGGACAACATCGCCTGGTGCTTGACTGGGCTGTTAAGCCCTTTCACATTTTGTGTGATAAACTTCAGGTCACGTACAGCCGAACAAGCATCACCCTACCCGCCCTCACCCCTGTGACTCCCAGCTGACCTCAGGCCTGTTGTGAGGTGACCCCGTTGCCGTCTGTTAAACTACCTCACTGACATCAGTAGGCTGCATGTGGGGGGCTCTTTCTCTTATTGGGTCTGGCGCGCTCCTCACTAAGGGGTACTAGAGTGCCGAAACACCATGTGCCCCCCCTCCCCGGAACTGTGCCTCAGCAGCCTAGGCTCCGCTAACTCTGCAGCACTAGATCTCTGGGCCTCTTCCAGGCAGCAGGAATGTGGTGTTAGGTTGCAACCGCTCTCCTCAGGTCTCCGTCCCTGCAGTGCACCCAGTTGTGGACTCTGGCACGGGGTCCGGTCTGACTTGGTCAGTGTTTCTGCTTCTCCCTGACTCTGCTTTACTTAGTCTCGCGGCTGACACTTCCTCACTGCGAAGCTGCTGCCATCTTGCGGAGTGTGATCGAAGGTCTCGGGTGCAGAGGGACTCTTACAGCTGGTCGGACCACACACAGACTTTCCCAGACTCCAAATGCCTCTCTGGTGGAATCCGGTCTCCAAAGCCCCCACTTCCGGACCCGGTCCCATCGGGAGACGCCTCCTGCGGCATTGGGCTAGCGGAACAGTTCATCTGTCGTCTTGGCCTTTTAGCCATCTTTAGGCCACTATCTAAAGTAGCTCCTGAGTCCTTTGCTGCTCAGTTGTCTCTTAGCAAATTTCTTTTAGAAAGGACCTGAGTAGGTCCTTTCTAAAATTGAAAAAGAAAATGCGTTGGCTTCTGCTCCCGGAGCGCCTACCCTCACCATATTTGGTAATCCTGTTACAAAAACAGAGACACAATGACTTCCTATAAGAAGCTCAAGAAGAGAATGGAAAAACAAAAGATTAGTTGATGGAAGCCACCAGGTCTTTGTCAGCAGAGATAAAATGGCTTCCCTAGGCTGCTCTTCTAGTAGTCCCTGGCCTGTTGTTGGATTGAAAATGAATCTTCTTTATTAGCACATCTGGTGAATGCTGGCCTTCTAAAAATGACAACTGAATGACCTGCTCCTCGACCTATAGAGAGTGAGCCAGTTTGATAAGAAGAAAACTTGCATAAGTTCATAGTCTCTCTCGATTCTGTGGATACGGCCATATACTTAGTTTGAAAGAAATGAAAAAGCTCCCAGAAAGAGTTCTGATCGCAGTACTGGTTTACATGGAATCACAGAAAACATCTATACCTCTACAGGGGAGCATACTTGCTGTAGTATTTTTCCCCCCTGGAAGAAACCGAACTCCTCTGTAACCACTGTAAAGCAAATTCACAATGAATCAACACAGGATAGCAGAAACGCTGTGCTTGTATGTGTAGCCACCCACAGCACACACCTGCACACCTACTGCATAGTTGTTGCTGCTTTACTGAGATGCAAGGGTCTGGCCTTTTCTACACCCACCCCTCCCCCTGGCATTAATAGTCAATGTGTGTGTGTGGGGGGGGGGGGGGGGAGGGTGGGGGGGGGGAAGGGGGTTGAAGCGCGGATATGATCTTCAGAATCCCAACTCGTTCTTTTAACAATGTAGCCTTTTTCCTAATTAGCAGGACCCTCAGTGCTAGAAGAGAGGAGTTGCAGAAAAACTCAGACCTAGGAAGCAGCCTGTGTATGTGGTTGTGAGTTGGTTGGAGAGTAGCATGGCATGCAAACTGACCATC